>NC_088241.1:65665275-65729507 GCF_036934945.1 Oncorhynchus masou masou | reverse complement strand
ATCAACAGCCTCATCAACAGCCCCATCAACAGCCCCATCAACAGCCTCCATCAACAGCCTCATCAACAGCCCCCATCAACAGCCTCATCAACAGCCCCATCAACAGCCCATCAACAGCCCCATCAACAGCCCCATCAACAGCCCCATCAACAGCCTCATCAACAGCCTCATCAACAGCCCCATCAACAGCCTCATCAACAGCCCCATCAACAGCCCCATCAACAGCCCCATCAACAGATATAAACCTTAAAACAGAGAGACAAAGACTGGCTCTAGTCTGAGCGAAATGGCACCCTAGTACCTCGAGCCCATCAAAAGTAGTGCACTACAAATGTAATAGGGTGTTATTTGGAATGAGAAGAACAAGCTGTCTATTTGGATCGCTCAGCGGCATCCTCTTCCTTCTTCCTGTTTAATAGAGATTCAGTTAGACCGTTAAAGAAACAGCTTGAGGATCTCTTTTAACATTTACTCTTCCTTCTTCCTGTTTAATAAAGATTCAGTTAGACCGTTAAAGAAACAGCTTGAGGATCTCTTTTAACATTTACTCTTCCTTCTTCCTGTTTAATAGAGATTCAGTTAAACCGTTAAAGAAACAGCTTGAGGATCTCTTTTAACATTTACTCTTCTGTTTCAGTTTAATAAAGAGAATAACAGATCTTCAAGGGAGGAGAAATCTATCCATCTCTTATACAATAATCAAATGAATGTCAAATGAGTCCTAATGTAGGCTATGTGATCCCATTAATAACCCAGACCTTATCAGAGACATTCACCCTCAAATCCCTCCATACAATCACTGACCTAAATGAGAGACATCACACAGACAGTCCCAAATGGCATCCTTACTCCCTTCATAGCGCCCTACCCTTGACAAGGGCCCGTAGAAAACCCATAGGTCAAAGGTTATGCACTATGCAGGGGATAGAATGCCATCTCTCTCTCTATCTCTCTCTCTCAGCCAATCTTCTCTTTCCTCACTGATCTCACAAAGCATTCACGCACAGCGTATTGTCTAGACACCACCCGCTGCCATGTCACTAACTGGGGCACGAACTGTGTGTGTGTGTGTGTGTGTGTGTGCGTGTGTGTGTGTGTGTGCACGCACGCACAGCATGAAGCTTTCACGCGCGGTGTCGGCGGCTAGATGGATGGTCATTGTCAACGTAAGAAAAATACCTCTAAAGTCATTATGGAAGAAGCGTCGCCCCTCCTCCAACTGAGTGGACAACTTCTGCTGTCCGGACAGACGGACGGAGAGGGACGGACGGGGGGGGGACGGGAGAGGGGGACGGGCGGAGAGGGAGGACGGGTGAGGAAAGAGCGGACCGAGAGGACGGGCGGGAGAAGGGACGGACGGAGAGGACGGACGGACAGTGGCGAACGGGAGAGGACGGAGCGGAGAAGGACGGACGGACGGAGAGGGGACGGACAGGGACGGAGAGGACGGACAGGGACGGAGAGACAAATAGAAAAGGGCGAGCGAAAGGAAGCGGAGCGAAGGACGGGCCCGGGGAGGCGGACGGAGAAAAGGCGACCGGACAGCGACGAACGAAAGGGCGGGCGAAGAAAAAGGCAGGCCGAACGAAGAGGCGGGCAAGAGCGAAAGAAGGGGATAGAAGGAAGAGGCAGGCGGAGAAAAGAGGCGACCGGAAGAACGGAGGCGGCGGGAGAAGGCGGACGGACAGTGGCGAACAGCGAAAGAGACGAGCGGAGAGGAAGAGACGAACAGAAACGAAAGAGATAAATAGAAAAGGCGAGGCGAAGAACGAGCGGGCAGAGAGCGAACAAGGAATAAATAGAAAGAGCAGGCGGACAAGAAAGAGCGATTTGAAAGTAGCGA
Source organism: Oncorhynchus masou masou (assembly GCF_036934945.1). Lineage (NCBI taxonomy): Eukaryota > Metazoa > Chordata > Actinopteri > Salmoniformes > Salmonidae > Oncorhynchus > Oncorhynchus masou. Next base: position 65,727,664 of record NC_088241.1, on the reverse strand, counting down.
GCGAACAAGAGGCAGGCGGAGAAGAGCGAGCGGAAAGAGGCAGGCGGAGAGAAGAGGCAGGCGAGAAAGAGCGAAAGAAGGCGAAGAAAGAGCAGGCAGAAGAAAGGAGCAGGCGAAGAAAGAGCAGATGGGCGAGAAAGAGACGAAAGAGACAGACAGAAAGAGGCGGATAGAAAAGGCGAGACGAAAGCAGACGGACAAAGGAAGACGGACAGAGGCAGGCGGACAAACGGAAAGGACAAACAGAAAGGACGGGCGGACAGAGGCGGGCGAAGCAACAGCAGATAGAGAAAGGCAGACGGACAGAGGCGGAAAGAGATAAATAGAAAGAGCGGAGCAGAGAAAGGAGACAGGCGAAGAAGAGACGAGGCGAGAAGAGGCAGGCGAACAATGGCAACGGAAAGAGCGAGCGAAGAAGCATGAACAGAGCGAAAGAGACAGACAGAGACGAAAAGAAACAAATGAAAGAGGCAGGCGGAGAAAGAGCGAATGGACAAGAGACGAACAAGAGATAGATAGAAAGAGGCAGAGCGAACAAGAAAGAGCAATTTAGAGAAAGAGCAGACGAACAAGAACGAGGCAGAGAAGAGCGAGACGAAAGAGGCAGGCGGAAAGAGACGAATAGAAAGAGCGAGACGAGAAAGGCAAACAAGAAAGAGCAGATAGACGGAACAGAGACGAATGGACAGAGAGCAAGCAGAGAAAGAGCAAATAGAAAGAGGCAGACGAACAAGAGACGGGCGAAGAAAGGACGAGACGAAGAGAGCGGATAGACGAACAGAGACGAATGGACAGGAACAGACGAGAGAGACAAATAGAAATAGACGAGACGAAGAAAGAGGCAGGCGAGAAGAGACGGACGGAAAGAGGCGGATAGACGGACAAGAGACGGAATGAGCAGGAGACAAGCGGAAAGGAGACAGATAGAAGAAAGGCAGACGGAGCAGAGACGGGCAGACAACAGCGGATAGAAAGGGACGAGCGGACAAGAAGAGGCGAACAGCGACGAGAGAAAGATAGATGAAAGCAGCGAGACGGACGAAGAAGAGCGGGCTAGAAAGAGACGAGACGGACAAGAGACAGGCGGACGGAAGAGACGAGCGGAGAGAGAGACGAGATAGGAGATAGGCGAGACGAAGAAAGAGGCGAGCGAAAGAGAGACGGAGCGAGACGAAAGAGACGAAAGGAAAGGGACAGAAAGAGACGAGATGAAGAGAGCGAGCGAAGAGAGCGAATGAAGAGACGAGGCGGAAAGGAAGGAGCAGAGAAGGAGGCAGGCAGAAAGAGGCAGGCGAAGAGGACGGATGAGAGAGGCGAGCGTAGAAGGACGGGCGTAGAGATGAGAGAAAGCAGATAGACGAAGGAGGCAGGCGGAAGAACGAATGTAGAGAGACGGACAGAGACAGAAAGAGATAGACGGAGAAGGACGAGCGGACAGAGACTAAATAGAAAGAGACAGACGAGACGAAAAGAGACGAGTTAGAAAGAGACGAGCGAGACAAGAGATAGACAGCGGAAGAAAGAGACGAGACGAAAGAGACGGATAGAAGATAGACGAGACGAAGAGAGCGGAACGAGAGAAAGGACAGACGAGAGAAGGAGACGAAAGGAAAGGACAAAGAGAGGCAGATAGAAGGACGGACGAGAAAGAGACGAATGTAGAAAGACGAACGGAGAAGGAAGGCGAAGAAGGACGGACGAGAAGAGGCAGAGCGAAGGAGGCGGATGGAAGAGGCAGGCGTAGAAGACGAGACGTAGAGATAGAGAAGAAGCAGATAGACGAAGAGAGACGAGCGAAGAACGAATGTAGAAGACGAACAAGAGACGAAGAAGAGATAGGCGGGAGGAACGGAGCGGGCAAGGCAAATAGAGAAGGGGCAGGCGGACGAAAGGAGCGGTTGGAGAGAAGGGCGGGCGGAGAAAGAGCGAGCGGAGCGGGCGAAGAAAGGACGGGCGGGAAAGGGGGAGCGAGACGGGAGAAGGGAGACGGACGGACAGCGAAGAGGCGGACGAAGGGATGGACGGGAGAGGGACGGAGCGGAAGTAGGGGCGGCGGACGAGCAAGAGCAGGCGAAGAGCAGACGAAGCGGAAGTAGAACCGACGAAGGGAGCAGACGGGAGAAAGGGGCGGTAGAGAAAGGGCGGGCGAAGAGGATAGGCAGAGAAAGACGGCGGCGAGAAGGGCGGGCGAAGAGCGAACGGCAAGGAGGCAGGCGGAGTAAGGCGAGCGGAGAAGGAGCCGGGCGGGCCCGGGTAAAGGCGGAGACGGGAGGGCCGGGCGGAGGAAGTAGGGCCGGAAAAATGCGGCGAACGCCGAGAAGGGCGGGGCCGGACAGGCAGGGACCGGACAGGCAGGGGCGGGGAAGAAGTAGGGCGGAAGAAGTAGGGCGGACGGAAGTAGGAGCCGACGGAGCGGAGTAGGGGCGGAAGTAGGGACGGAGCGGGTAGGAGCCGGAGCCGAGTAGGGGACGAGGCGGAAGTGGGCGGAACGGAGAAAGGGGGGCGGGCGGGAGTAGGGGCGGAGCGGAGTAGGGACGGACGGGCGGAGTAGGACGGGCGAGGCGAGTAGGGCGGGCGGAGTAGGGCCGGAGGACGAGTAGGGGCGGGCCGGGCCCGAGTAGGGCCGGGCGGGAAGTGGGAGCGGAACGGAGCGGAGTAGGACGAGGCCGAGTAGGGGCGGGGCCCGGAAGTAGGGGCGGGGCGAGAGGGGAGCGGGCGGAAGTAGGGCGAGCGGAAGTAGGGCCGGGCGGAGAGAAGGGAGCGGAGGGAGTGAGGAGCGAGGCGGGGGAGGGGCGGGCGGAAGGGAGCGGGCCCCGGAGTGGGACGGGCGGAAGTGGGACGGACGGGCGAGTAGGACGGGCGAGAGGGGGCCGACGGAGTGGGAGCCCGGGCGGAAAGGACGGGCGGAGGTAGGACCGGGCGGAGTGGGGCGGACGGAGAGGGAGGCGGAGTGGGACGGACGGAGAGGGGACGGAGGACGGAGTGGGACGGAGCGGAGAGGGGGACGGACGGAGTGGGACGGACGGAGTGGGACGGACGGCCCGAGTGGGGCGGACGGAGAGGGACGGACGGAGTGGGACGGACGGAGGGTCAACAGTGCTGAACTCAACATGACAATATACTCCAACAATAAATACATATTATGGATGTTATCTAATACAAGGTAGGGGACAATACAAGGTAGGGGCCAATACAAGGTAGGGGCCAATACAAGGTAGGGGACAATACAAGGTAGGGGACAATACAAGGTAGGGGACAATACAAGGTAGGGGACAATACAAGGTAGGGGCCAATACAAGTTAGGGGCCAATACAAGGTAGGGGCCAATACAAGGTAGGGGGAAAATACAAGGTTGGGGTCAATACAGAGTAGGGGTCCAATACAAGGTACGGGGGCTATACAAGGTAGGGGCCAATACAAGGTAGGGGACAATACAAGGTAGGGGACAATACAAGGTAGGGGACAATACAAGGTAGGGGCCAATACAAGGTAGGGTCCAATACAAGGTAGGGGCCGATACAAGGTAGGGGCTGATACAAGGTAGGGACCAATACAAGGTAGGGGCCAATACAAGTTAGGGGCCAATACAAGGTAGGGGACAATAAAAGGTTGGGGACAATACAAGGTAGGGGCTGATACAAGGTAGGGGCCGATACAAGGTAGGGCACAATACAAGGTAGGAGGCAGTATGCTGGCAGCAAACACACACTGAGCTCTTCCACAGTGTGAAAACAGAGCAGGAAGAGTAGCCAAGGAGAAGCAGCAGGCTGCATTCTGCATCACACACACACACACACACACACACACACACACACACACACACACACACACACACACACACCTTTCAGGGTTAATGGCGTGTGTGTGTGTGTGTGTGTGTGTGTGTGTGTGTGTGTGTGTGTGTGTGTGTGTGTGTGTGTGTGTGTGTCAGCAGGTCTTGAGCAGACCCAGCAGGCTCCAGTAAACCAGCACAGCTGACGCGAGTACAACATCATCACTCACTGTCGCACACACACACACACACACACACACAATGTTATTTGTATATCATCTTGGTCCATTCTCTGTACATTGTCCTAATAGGAACCATTGTGTATAATGTGTAGGACTTCATTACCTAATGTTATGCTGCAGAGCTGAACGACTTGTTTTATATGTGACAGAGTGGTGAGTGTGTGTGTGTGTGTGTGTGTGTGTGTGTGTGTGTGTGTGTGTGTGTGTGTGTGTGTGTGTGTGTGGTGTGGTGTGGTGTGTGTGTGTGTAGTTTATTAATTCGACCATTTTATAAAAACACACAAAGTCCAGGACCTATTTCCATTGTGGTCCTCTTGAAACAAGATGGCTAGACAAGATCCAACAGAGTTAAACACAGCATGACAGAGAGATAATAAAACACAGCATGACAGAGAGATAATAAAACACAGCATGACAGAGATAATAAAACACAGCATGACAGAGATAATAAAACACAGCATGACAGAGATAATAAAACACAGCATGACAGAGATAATAAAACACAGCATGACAGAGATAATAAAACACAGCATGACAGAGAGATAATAAAACACAGCATGACAGAGAGACAATAAAACACAGCATGACAGAGAGACAATAAAACACAGCATGACAGAGATAATAAAACACAGCATGACAGAGAGACAATAAAACACAGCATGACAGAGATAATAAAACACAGTATGACAGAGAGATAATAACACAGCATGACAGAGAGACAATAAAACACAGCATGACAGAGATAATAAAACACAGCATGACAGAGAGACAATAAAACACAGCATGACAGAGATAATAAAACACAGCATGACAGAGAGATAATAAAACACAGCATGGCAGAGAGATAATAAAACACAGTATGACAGAGAGACAATAAAACACAGCATGACAGAGAGACAATAAAACACAGCATGACAGAGATAATAAAACACAGCATGGCAGAGAGATAATTAAACACAGCATGGCAGAGAGATAATAAAACACAGTATGACAGAGATAATAAAACACAGCATGGCAGAGAGATAATAAAACACAGCATGACAGAGATAATAAAACACAGTATGACAGAGATAATAACATCCCTGTTGCATCCTCTTTAAGTACTTGTTACTTTAATTTATTATTCTTATTCATATTTTTATTTTTATTAAACTATATTGTTAGTTAGGGGCTTGTAAGTAAGCATTTCACTGTAAGGTCTACTACACCTGTTGTATTCAGCATTTCACTGTAAGGTCTACTACACCTGTTGTATTCAGCATTTCACTGTAAGGTCTACTACACCTGTTGTATTCAGCAATTCACTGTGAGGTCTACTACACCTGTTGTATTCAGCATTTCACTGTAAGGTCTACTACACCTGTTGTATTCAGCATTTCACTGTAAGGTCTACTACACCTGCTGTATTCAGCATTTCACTGTGAGGTCTACTACACCTGTTGTATTCAGCATTTCACTGTGAGGTCTACTACACCTGTTGTATTCAGCATTTCACTGTAAGGTCTACTACACCTGTTGTATTCAGCATTTCACTGTAAGGTCTACTACACCTGTTGTATTCAGCATTTCACTGTAAGGTCTACTACACCTGTTGTATTCAGCATTTCACTGTAAGGTCTACTACACCTGTTGTATTCAGCATTTCACTGTAAGGTCTACTACACCTGTTGTATTCAGCATTTCACTGTAAGGTCTACCTACACCTGTTGTATTCAGCATTTCACTGTGAGGTCTACTACACCTGTTGTATTCAGCATTTCACTGTAAGGTCTACTACACCTGTTGTATTCAGCATTTCACTGTAAGGTCTACTACACCTGTTGTATTCAGCATTTCACTGTAAGGTCTACTACACCTGTTGTATTCAGCATTTCACTGTAAGGTCGACCTACACCTGTTGCATTTGTGCATGTGACTAATACAATTTGATATGATTTGTTAGTGGATTATCTTTGCCAAAATAATCTATCCACCTGACAGGTGTGGCATAACAAGCTGATTAGACAGCATTACACAGGTGCACCTTGTACTGGGGACAATAAAAAAACACTCTAAGATGTTCAGTTTTGTCACACAACACAATGCCATAGATGTCTCAAATGTTGATGGAGCGTACAATTGGCATGATGACTGCAGGAATGTCCACCAGAGCTGTTGCCATTGACGTTGATGTCCGTTTCTTTACCATAACCCGCCTCAATGTCATTTCAGAGAACTTGTCAGTACGTCCAACTGGCCTCACAACCGCAGACCATGTGTATGGCGTCGTGTGTTCGAGCGGTTTGCTAATGTCAACGTTGTGAACAGAGTGCCCCATGGTGGTGGTGGGGTTATGATATGCGCAGGCATAAACTACAGACAATGAACACAATTGCATTTTATCAATGGCAATTTGAATGCACAAAAAAAACATGAGAAGATACTGAGTCCCATTGTGAGGCCCATTGTGAGTCCCATTGTGAGGTCCCATTGTGAGGCCCATTGTGAGGCCCATTGTGAGTCCCATTGTGAGGTCCCATTGTGAGTCCCATTGTGAGGTCCCATTGTTAGTCCCATTGTGAGTCCCATTGTGAGGCCCATTGTGAGTCCCATTGTGAGGTCCCATTGTGAGGCCCATTGTGAGGCCCATTGTGAGGCCCATTGTGAGTCCCATTGTGAGGTCCCATTGTGAGGCCCATTGTGAGTCCCATTGTGAGTCCCATTGTGAGTCCCATTGTGAGGTCCCATTGTGAGGCCCATTGTGAGTCCCATTGTGAGGCCCATTGTGAGTCCCATTGTGAGGTCCCATTGTGAGGCCCATTGTGAGGCCCATTGTGAGGCCCATTGTGAGGTCCCATTGTGAGGCCCATTGTGAGTCCCATTGTGAGTCCCATTGTGAGGCCCATTGTGAGTCCCATTGTGAGTCCCATTGTGAGGCCCATTGTGAGGCCCATTGTGAGGCCCATTGTGAGTCCCATTGTGAGGCCCACTGTGAGTCCCATTGTGAGTCCCATTGTGAGTCCCATTGTGAGTCCCATTGTGAGGCCCATTGTGAGTCCCATTGTTAGTCCCATTGTGAGTCCCATTGTGAGGCCCATTGTGAGTCCCATTGTGAGGCCCATTGTGAGTCCCATTGTGAGGCCCATTGTGAGTCCCATTGTGAGGCCCATTGTGAGTCCCATTGTGAGTCCCATTGTGAGTCCCATTGTGAGGCCCATTGTGAGTCCCATTGTGAGGCCCATTGTGAGTCCCATTGTGAGGTCCCATTGTGAGGCCCATTGTGAGGCCCATTGTGAGTCCCATTGTGAGGTCCCATTGTGAGGCCCATTGTGAGTCCCATTGTGAGTCCCATTGTGAGTCCCATTGTGAGGCCCATTGTGAGTCCCATTGTGAGGTCCATTGTGAGGCCCATTGTGAGTCCCATTGTGAGTCCCATTGTGAGGCCCATTGTGAGTCCCATTGTGAGGCCCATTGTGAGTCCCATTGTGAGTCCCATTGTGAGTCCCATTGTGAGTCCCATTGTGAGGCCCATTGTGAGTCCCATTGTGAGGCCCATTGTGAGGCCCATTGTGAGTCCCATTGTGAGGCCCATTGTGAGGCCCATTGTGAGTCCCATTGTGAGGCCCATTGTGAGTCCCAATGTGAGGCCCATTGTGAGTCCCATTGTGAGTCCCATTGTGAGTCCCATTGTGAGTCCCATTGTGAGGCCCATTGTGAGTCCCATTGTGAGTCCCATTGTGAGGCCCATTGTGAGTCCCATTGTGAGGCCCATTGTGAGTCCCATTGTGAGGCCCATTGTGAGGCCCATTGTGAGTCCCATTGTGAGGCCCATTGTGAGGCCCATTGTGAGTCCCATTGTTAAGGTTTCTGTGACCAACAGATGCATATCTGTATTCTCAGTCATGTGAAATGAATAGATTAGGACCTAATGAATTTGATTGAATTGACAGAATTCCTGATATGAACTGTAACTCAGTAAAATAAATGTAAATGTTGCATGTTTCCCTTACATTGTTTAGTATAATATTATTTACATTAATTACATTATTATTTAAGCAAATAGATTTTTACTTACATGGACCGAAACATAAATATACAACAAAGTGTATGTTCCAAATGGCCCCATATTCTCTACGTAGTGCACTATTTCCCTATGGAGCCTGGTCGAAAGTAGTGCACTATATGGGGAATAGGGTGTAATTTGTAAACACAGACGCAATTGTCAGACTAACAGTCCTGCCCACACAATGAACTAACCTCCCGTCAGGGTCCAGGTACCGGGCTAACCTCCAGTTAGGGTCCAGGTACCGGGCTAACCTCCCGTCACGGTCCAGGTACCGGGCTAACCTCCCTTCAGGGTCCAGGTACCGGACTAACCTCCCGTTAGGGTCCAGGTACCGGGCTAACCTCCCGTCAGGGTCCAGGTACCGGGCTAACCTCCCTTCAGGGTCCAGGTACCGGGCTAACCTCCCGTCAGGGTACAGGTACCGGGCTAACCTCCGTTAGGGTCCAGGTACCGGGCTAACCTCCCGTTAGGGTCCAGGTACCGGGCTAACCTCTCGTCACGGTCCAGGTACCGGACTAATCTCCGTTAGGGTCCAGGTACCGGGCTAACCTCTCGTCACGGTCCAGGTACCGGACTAATCTCCGTCAGGGTCCAGGTACCGGGCTAACCTCCCTTCAGGGTCCAGGTACCGGGCTAACCACCAGTTAGGGTCCAGGTACCGGGCTAACCTCCCTTCAGGGTCCAGGTACCGGGCTAACCACCAGTTAGGGTCCAGGTACCGGGCTAACCTCCCGTCAGGGTACAGGTACCGGGCTAACCTCCAGTTAGGGTCCAGGTACCGGGCTAACCTCCCGTTAGGGTCCAGGTACCGGGCTAACCTCTCGTCACGGTCCAGGTACCGGACTAATCTCCCGTTAGGGTCCAGGTACCGGGCTAACCTCTCGTCACGGTCCAGGTACCGGACTAATCTCCCGTCAGGGTCCAGGTACCGGGCTAACCTCCCTTCAGGGTCCAGGTACCGGGCTAACCACCAGTTAGGGTCCAGGTACCGGGCTAACCTCCCTTCAGGGTCCAGGTACCGGGCTAACCACCAGTTAGGGTCCAGGTACCGGGCTAACCTCCCTTCAGGGTCCAGGTACCGGGCTAACCACCAGTTAGGGTCCAGGTACCGGGCTAATCTCTCGTTAGGGTCCAGGTACCGGGCTAACCTCCCTTCAGGGTCCAGGTACCGGGCTAACCACCAGTTAGGGTCCAGGTACCGGGCTAACCTCCCTAAAGGGTCCAGGTACCGGGCTAACCACCAGTTAGGGTCCAGGTACCGGGCTAACCTCCCGTTAGGGTCCAGGTACCGGGCTAACCTCCCGTTAGGGTCCAGGTACCGGGCTAATCTCCCGTCAGGGTCCAGGTATAAGAATTTGTTCTTAACTGACTTGCCTAGTTAAATAAAGGTAAAATAAAAAAAATAAAAAATTCTGAGAAAGCCTACTAACGAGAGAGGGAGGCATGGTAGGGAGAAAGGAATGAGAAGGAGGGAAGGATGGCATGTGAGAGGTAATTATTTAGTACATAATGTTTCTGCCACCATCTCTAATGACCTGAAAAGATCTTTTAGGAAAGCGATTACTCAGACGAGAGAGGGATTTACTCCAGACACCCGACAAGGACTTCATCCCGTCATACGCAGGACAAAAGATGGAGGTATGGAGGACGAAGGTCGGGGTGCCATGTAAGGATCAGGCAGCGAGTGGGTAATTTGCCATCGGTTCTATTAGCCAACGTACAATCATTGGATAATAAATTAGACAGGCCTCCCGGTGGCGCAGTGGTTAAGGGCGCTGTACTGCAGCGCCAGCTGTGCCACCAGAGACTCTGGGTTCCCGCCCAGGCTCTGTCGTAACCGGCCGCGACCGGGAGGTCCGTGGGGCGTCGCACAATTGGCATAGCGTCGTCCGGGATAGGGAGGATATGGCCGGTAGGGATATCCTTGTCTCTTCGCGCACCAGCGACTCCTGTGGCGGGCCGGTTGCAGTGCGCGCTAACCAAGGTCGCCAGGTGCACGGTGTTTCCTCCGACACATTGGTGCGGCTGGCTTCCGGGTTGGATGCTCGCTGTGTTAAGAAGCAGTGCGGCTTGGTTGGGTTGTGTATCGGAGGACGCATGACTTTCAACCTTCGTCTCTCCCGAGCCGTACGGGAGTTGTAGCGATGAGACAAGATAGTAGCTACAAACAGTTGGGGGTAAAAAAGGGGGGAAAAAATAATAATAAAAAAATCATAATAATACTAATAAATTAGACAAACTACAAACTACGTAAATTAAAGATTAAAGACTAATATCTTGTGTTTCACCGAGCCGTGGACGAACAACAACATGAATAACATACAGCTGGTGGGTTATACACAGTACCGGCAGGATAGAACACTATGGTAAGAAAAGGGGTGGCGGTCTATGTATATTTGTAAAAAACAGCTGGTGCACAATATCTAAGGAAGCCTCAAGGTTTTTCTCACCTGAGGTAGAGTATCTCATGATGTGGACCACACTATTCACCAAGAGAGTTTTCATCTATATTCTTCGTAGTTGTCTATTTACCACCACAGACCGATGCTGGCACTAAGATGACACTCAATGAGCTGTATAAGGCCATAAGCAAACAGGAAAACGCTCATCCAAAGGCGGCGCTCCTAGTGGCCGTGAAACTTCAATGCAGGGAAACTCAAATCCGCTTTACCAAATTTCTACCAACATGTTAAATGTGCAACCAGAGGGGAAAAAACTAGAGCACCTTTACTCCACACACAGAGATGCATACAAAGGTCTCCTCGCCCTCCATTTGGCAAATCTGACCATAATTCTATCCTCCTGATTCATGCTTACAAGCAAAAACTAAAGCAGGAAGCACCAGTGACTCGGTCTATAAAAAAGTGGTCAGATGAAGCAGATGCTAAGCTGCAGGACTGTTTTGCACAGACTGGAACATGTTCCGGATTCTTCCGATGGCATTGAGGAGTACACCACATCAGTCACTGGCTTCATCAATAAGTGCATTGAGGACATCGTCCCCACAGTGACTGTACGTACATACCCCAACCAGAAGCCATGGATTACAGGCAACATCCGCACTGAGCTAAACGGTATCAAGGTGCGGGACTCAAACCCGGAAGCTTATAAGAAATCCCGCTATGCCTTCCGACGAACCATCAAACAGGCAAAGCGTCATACTACACCGGCTCCGACGCTCGTCTGATGTGGCAGGGCCTGCAAACCATTACAGACTACAAAGGGCAGCACAGCCGAGAGCTGCCCAGTGACACGAGCTCACCAGACGAGCTAAATTACTTCTATGCTCGGTTTGAGGCAAGTAACACTGAAAAATGCATGAGAGCATCAACCGTTCCGGGCGACTGCGTATTCACGCTCTCCGCAACCAATGTGAGTAAGACCTTTAGACAGGTCAACATTCACAAGGCCGCAGGGCCAGACGGATTACCAGGACGTGTACTCCGAGCATGTACTGACCAACTGGCAAGTGTCTTCACTGACATTTTCAACCTCTCCGTGTCTGAGTCTGTAATACCAACATGTTTTTTTTAGCAGACCACATAGTCCCTGTGCAAATAAACACTAAGGTAACCTGCCTAAATGACTACCGACCTGTAGCACTCACGTCTGTAGCCATGAAGTGCTTTGAAAGGCTGGTCATGGCTCACATAAACACCATTATCCCAGAAACCCTAGACTCACTCCAATTTACCGCCCCAACAGATCCACAGATGACGTCATCTCTATTGCCCTCCACACTTCCCTTTCCCACCTGGACAAAAGGAACACCTAGGTGAGAATGCTGTTCATCGACTACAGCTCAGCGTTCAACATCATAGTGCCCTCATCGATAAGCTAAGGTTCCTGGGACTAAACACCTCCCTCTGCAACTGGATACTGGACTTCCTGACAGGCCGGCCCCAGATGGTAAGGGTGGGTAACAACACTTCCGCCATGCTGATCCTCAACACTGGGGCCCCTCAGGGGTACGTGCTCAGTCCCCTCCTGCACTACCTTTTCACTCATGACTGCATGGTCATGCACGACTCCAACACCATCATTAAGTTTGCTGACGACACAACAGTGGTAGGCCTGATCCCCGACAACGATGAGACAGCCTATAGGGAGGAGGTCAGAGATTTGACAGTGATCAAGACTCAATGTGATCAAGACTAAGGAGATGATTGTGGACTACAGGAAAAGGGGGACTGAGCACGACCCCATTCTCCTCGACGGGGCTGAATTGGAGCAGGTTGAGATCTTCAACTTCCTTAGCGTCCACATCCCCAACAAACTAACATGGTCCAAGCACACCAAGACAGTCGTGAAGAGGGCACGACAAAACCTATTTCCCCCCTGGAGACCTAAAAGATTTGGCATGGGTCCACAGATCCTCAAAAGGTTATTCAGCTGCACCATCGAGAGCATCCTGACTGGTTGCATCACAGCCTGGTGTGGCAACTGCTCAGCCTCCAACCACAAGGCACTACAGAGGGTAGAGCGTATGGCCCAGTACATCACTGGGGCCAAGCTTCCTGCCATCCAGGACCTCTATACCAGGCGGTGTCAGAGGAAGACCCTAAATATTGCCAAAGACTCCAGCCACCCTAGTCATAGACTGTTCTCTCTGCTACCACACGGCAAGCGGTACCAGTGCGCAAAATCTAGGTCCAAGAGGCTTCTAAACAGCTTCTACCCCCAAGCCATACGACTCTTGAACATCTAATCAAATGGCTACCCAGACTATTAACATTGTCCCCCACCCCTTATCATAGTCTCTTTAATAACTCTACCTACATGCACATATTACCTCAACTAAATGGTGCCCCCGCACACCGACTCTGTACCGGTACCCCTGTATATAGCCTCCACATTGACTCTGTACCGGTACCCCCTGTATATAGCCTCCACATTGACTCTGTACCGGTACCCCTGTATATAGCCTCCACATTGACTCTGTACCGGTACCCCCTGTATATAGCCTTCACATTGACTCTGTACCGGCACCCCCTGTATACAGCCTCCACATTGACTCTGTACAGGTACCCCCTGTATATAGCCTCCACATTGACTCTGTACTGGTACCCCCTGTATATAGCCTCCACATTGACTCTGTACCGGTACCCCTGTATATAGCCTCCACATTGACTCTGTACCGGTACCCCCTGTATATAGCCTCCACATTGACTCTGTACCGGTACCCCCTGTATATAGTCTCCACATTGACTCTGTACCGGTACCCCCTGTATATAGCCTCCACATTGACTCTGTACCGGTACCCCCTGTATATAGCCTCCACATTGACTCTGTACCGGTACCCCTGTATATAGCCTCCACATTGACTCTGTACCGGTACCCCCTGTATATAGCCTCCACATTGACTCAGTACCGGTACCCCCTGTATATAGTCTCCACATTGACTCTGTATCAGTACCCCCTGTATATAGCCTCCACATTGACTCTGTACCGGTACCCCCTGTATATAGTCTCGCTATTGTTATTTTACTGCTGCTCATTAATTAATTAACGACTTGTTACTTTTATTTCTTATTTAAACCTATTTTTTATTTAACAAACAACACATTTTTAAGAAAAATACCTGTTAAGGGCTTGTAAGTCAGCATTTCACTGTAAGGTCTACACCCATTGTATTCGACGCATGTGACTCTAACCATTTGATTTGAATTGACAGATGGGTAAAGCCCTTTGTGGCAACTGTCGATGTAGAAAAGTGCTTTATAAAACACATTTGATGTGAGATGGTAGGCAGGTCGTGTGCCTATTAGTCAGCATTACATAACCAGGGGCCCGTGAGTCACCAAACAACCATCATGAGTCAGCTAACTTTACTGTCTGACTCAGAGACTCTATAGACTACTATATTCAGCCAGTCACAGCCCACCTTACACTTTGTATAACCTAAAATCACACACACACACACACACACACACACACACACACACACACACACACACACACACACACACACACACACACACACACACACACACACACACACACACACACACACACACACACACACACACACACACACACACACACAAGGTTTCAATTGACTGATAACAGTGGAGGGCCTAGAGAAAACTAAAGCTCTATTGTAACTAAGAATCCATTCCCTGTAAGCTATGGGAGAGAGTAGCTGAGAGACTGTAGCCTTGAGTGAAGACCAAGATGTAGATATGGGGGCGGCAGGGTAGCCTAGTGGTTAGAGCGTTGGACTAGTAACCAGAAGGTTGCAAGCTCAAACCCCCAAGCTGACAAGGTCCACATCTGTCGTTAACCCACTGTTCCTAGGCCGTCATTTAAAAAAAGAATTTGTTCTTTACTGACTTGCCTGGTTAAATAAAGGTAAAAAAAATAATAATAATATAGATATATAACTCCATTGTCAAAGTTAGAAACATAATTTGTAAGTCGCTCTGGATAAGAGCGTCTGCTAAATGACTTAAATGTAAATGTAATGTAAATAATTCCTCCTCCTCTTCTAACCTCAATGTGTTATTTAACCCCTAAGGTCGATAATAATAATACATTTTAAAAAGTCAGTTTAAGCTAAATATATATTTATTTAGCCTTGAACACGTCTCGATTCTGCTCTTTAATTACTTGTTACTTTTATCTCTTATTGTTATACGTATGTTTTTGAAACTGTGTTGTTGGTTTAGGGCTCGTAAGTAAGCATTTCATTGTGAGGTCTACAGCTGTTGTATTCAGCGCATGTGACTAATACATATTTGATGTCTCACTTCCACATCTGCTGTGAAAGCTGACAGAGCGAGACTGGTGTTTGTCAGACCCCCGACACGTCCTGAACATCGGTCCTCTCACAAAATCTACTGTAGCGTCCGTACGGTTTGGCCTACAAAACTATCGTGCCCCTCTATGGAAAGATGAGACTCTCACGAACAAGATGGTGTTCTCCGTTTTGCTCTACGATCCACACAAAGTGTCTTGGGTCTCGTCTGAATTCGGTACAGACGATGTGCCATCTTCAGTCTGTAGCGTCCAAACAGTTCGGGCTTCACAGTAATATGACCCCTCTGTGGAAAAGTGACAATCTCTACAACAATGTTCCCTGTAAGCTACGGAGAAAAGCATGAGCTCAAACTTCACTCAACTTGGACTGTTGATTCAGCTGCCCTGCGCGCCGGGTAGGCCAACTGTTGGCAGTAGGTGCTTCTGATTCAGCTGCCCTGAGCGCCGGGTAGGCCAACTGTTGGCAGTAGGTGCTTCTGATTCAGCTGCCCTGAGCGCGGGTAGGCCAACTGTTGGCAGTAGGTGCTTCTGATTCAGCTGCCCTGAGCGCCGGTAGGCCAACTGTTGGCAGTAGGTGCTTCTGATTCAGCTGCCCTGCGCGCCCGGGTAGGCCAACTGTTGGCAGTAGGTGCTTCTGATTCAGCTGCCCTGAGCGCCGGGTAGGCCAACTGTTGGCAGTAGGTGCTTCTGATTCAGCTGCCCTGAGCGCGGGTAGGCCAACTGTTGGCAGTAGGTGCACCTGATTCAGCTGCCCTGCGCGCCGGGTAGGCCAACTGTTGGCAGTAGGTGCACCTGATTCAGCTGCCCTGCGCGCCGGGTAGGCCAACTGTTGGCAGTAGGTGCTTCTGATTCAGCTGCCCTGAGCGCCGGGTAGGCCAACTGTTGGCAGTAGGTGCTTCTGATTCAGCTGCCCTGAGCGCCGGGTAGGCCAACTGTTGGCAGTAGGTGCACCTGATTCAGCTGCCCTGCGCGCCGGGTAGGCCAACTGTTGGCAGTAGGTGCTTCTGATTCAGCTGCCCTGAGCGCCGGGTAGGCCAACTGTTGGCAGTAGGTGCACCTGATTCAGCTGCCCTGAGCGCCGGGTAGGCCAACTGTTGGCAGTAGGTGCACCTGATTCAGCTGCCCTGCACGCCGGGTAGGCCAACTGTTGGCAGTAGGTGCTTCTGATTCAGCTGCCCTGCACGCCGGGTAGGCCAACTGTTGGCAGTAGGTGCTTCTGATTCAGCTGCCCTGCACGCCCGGGTAGGCCAACTGTTGGCAGTAGGTGCTTCTGATTCAGCTGCCCTGCACGCCCGGGTAGGCCAACTGTTGGCAGTAGGTGCTTCTGATTCAGCTGCCCTGCACGCCGGGTAGGCCAACTGTTGGCAGTAGGTGCTTCTGATTCAGCTGCCCTGAGCGCCGGGTAGGCCCACTGTTGGCAGTAGGTGCTTCTGATTCAGCTGCCCTGAGCGCCGGGTAGGCCAACTGTTGGCAGTAGGTGCACCTGATTCAGCTGCCCTGCGCGCCGGGTAGGCCAACTGTTGGCAGTAGGTGCACCTGATTCAGCTGCCCTGCGCGCCGGGTAGGCCAACTGTTGGCAGTAGGTGCACCTGATTCAGCTGCCCTGCGCGCCGGGTAGGCCAACTGTTGGCAGTAGGTGCACCTGATTCAGCTGCCCTGCGCACCGGGTAGGCCAACTGTTGGCAGTAGGTGCACCTGATTCAGCTGCCCTGCGCGCCGGGTAGGCCAACTGTTGCCATTTTGAACCATTTGATGTGTCTGGAGATACAACACTCTGCCTTCCCGGTGGGGCCAGAGAGCAAATCAAGTGCACTACAGGCCCACCGCTGGCCAATCAGATGGCTCAGATTACCCTGTCTGCAGTAACGTAGCAGGACTAAAAGTATTCAGTGTGTTTCTATTGGCTAATAGCAGTAAGGACTATCTGTTATTCAATGTGTTTCTATGGGCTAATAGCAGTAAGGACTATATGTTATTCAATGTGTTTCTATGGGCTAATAGCAGTAAGGACTATCTGTTATTCAATGTGTTTCTATGGGCTAATAGCAGTAAGGACTATCTGTTATTCAATGTGTTTCTAAGGGCTAATAGCAGTAAGGACTATCTGTTATTCAATGTGTTTCTATTGGCTAATAGCAGTAAGGACTATCTGTTATTCAATGTGTTTCTATGGGCTAATAGCAGTAAGGACTATATGTTATTCAATGTGTTTCTATGGGCTAATAGCAGTAAGGACTATCTGTTATTCAATGTGTTTCTATTGGCTAACAGCAGTAAGGACTATCTGTTATTCAATGTGTTTCTATGGGCTAATAGCAGTAAGGACTATCTGTTATTCAATGTGTTTCTAAGGGCTAATAGTAGTAAGGACTATCTGTTATTCAATGTGTTTCTAAGGGCTAATAGCAGTAAGGACTATCTGTTATTCAATGTGTTTCTATGGGCTAATAGCAGTAAGGACTATCTGTTATTCAATGTGTTTCTAAGGGCTAAAAGTAGTAAGGACTATCTGTTATTCAATGTGTTTCTATGGGCTAATAGCAGTAAGGACTATATGTTATTCAATGTGTTTCTAAGGGCTAATAGCAGTAAGGACTATCTGTTATTCAATGTGTTTCTATTGGCTAATAGCAGTAAGGACTATCTGTTATTCAATGTGTTTCTATTGGCTAATAGCAGTAAGGACTATCTGTTATTCAATGTGTTTCTATGGGCTAATAGCAGTAAGGACTATATGTTATTCAATGTGTTTCTATGGGCTAATAGCAGTAAGGACTATCTGTTATTCAATGTGTTTCTATTGGCTAACAGCAGTAAGGACTATCTGTTATTCAATGTGTTTCTATGGGCTAATAGCAGTAAGGACTATCTGTTATTCAATGTGTTTCTAAGGGCTAATAGTAGTAAGGACTATCTGTTATTCAATGTGTTTCTAAGGGCTAATAGCAGTAAGGACTATCTGTTATTCAATGTGTTTCTATG
This sequence comes from Oncorhynchus masou masou, assembly GCF_036934945.1. Taxonomy (NCBI): domain Eukaryota; kingdom Metazoa; phylum Chordata; class Actinopteri; order Salmoniformes; family Salmonidae; genus Oncorhynchus; species Oncorhynchus masou. The sequence continues at coordinate 65,709,864 of NC_088241.1, read as the reverse complement.
GGCTAATAGCAGTAAGGACTATCTGTTATTCAATGTGTTTCTAAGGGCTAAAAGTAGTAAGGACTATCTGTTATTCAATGTGTTTCTATGGGCTAATAGCAGTAAGGACTATATGTTATTCAATGTGTTTCTATGGGCTAATAGCAGTAAGGACTATCTGTTATTCAATGTGTTTCTATGGGCTAATAGCAGTAAGGACTATCTGTTATTCAATGTGTTTCTAAGGGCTAATAGCAGTAAGGACTATCTGTTATTCAATGTGTTTCTATTGGCTAATAGCAGTAAGGACTATCTGTTATTCAATGTGTTTCTATGGGCTAATAGCAGTAAGGACTATATGTTATTCAATGTGTTTCTATGGGCTAATAGCAGTAAGGACTATCTGTTATTCAATGTGTTTCTATTGGCTAACAGCAGTAAGGACTATCTGTTATTCAATGTGTTTCTATGGGCTAATAGCAGTAAGGACTATCTGTTATTCAATGTGTTTCTAAGGGCTAATAGTAGTAAGGACTATCTGTTATTCAATGTGTTTCTAAGGGCTAATAGCAGTAAGGACTATCTGTTATTCAATGTGTTTCTATGGGCTAATAGCAGTAAGGACTATCTGTTATTCAATGTGTTTCTAAGGGCTAATAGCAGTAAGGACTATCTGTTATTCAATGTGTTTCTATTGGCTAATAGCAGTAAGGACTATCTGTTATTCAATGTGTTTCTATTGGCTAATAGCAGTAAGGACTATCTGTTATTCAATGTGTTTCTATGGGCTAATAGCAGTAAGGACTATATGTTATTCAATGTGTTTCTATGGGCTAATAGCAGTAAGGACTATCTGTTATTCAATGTGTTTCTATTGGCTAACAGCAGTAAGGACTATCTGTTATTCAATGTGTTTCTATGGGCTAATAGCAGTAAGGACTATCTGTTATTCAATGTGTTTCTAAGGGCTAATAGTAGTAAGGACTATCTGTTATTCAATGTGTTTCTAAGGGCTAATAGCAGTAAGGACTATCTGTTATTCAATGTGTTTCTATGGGCTAATAGCAGTAAGGACTATCTGTTATTCAATGTGTTTCTAAGGGCTAAAAGTAGTAAGGACTATCTGTTATTCAATGTGTTTCTAAGGGCTAATAGCAGTAAGGACTATCTGTTATTCAATGTGTTTCTATTGGCTAATAGCAGTAAGGACTATCTGTTATTCAATGTGTTTCTATGGGCTAATAGCAGTAAGGACTATCTGTTATTCAATGTGTTTCTATGGGCTAACAGCAGTAAGGACTATCTGTTATTCAATGTGTTTCTATGGGCTAATAGCAGTAAGGACTATCTGTTATTCAATGTGTTTCTAAGGGCTAATAGTAGTAAGGACTATCTGTTATTCAATGTGTTTCTAAGGGCTAATAGCAGTAAGGACTATCTGTTATTCAATGTGTTTCTAATAGCAGTAAGGACTATCTGTTATTCGGTGTGTTTCTAAGGGCTAATAGTAGTAAGGACTATCTGTTATTCAATGTGTTTCTAAGGGCTAATAGCAGTAAGGACTATCTGTTATTCAATGTGTTTCTATTGGCTAATAGCAGTAAGGACTATCTGTTATTCAATGTGTTTCTATGGGCTAATAGCAGTAGGGACTATCTGTTATTCAATGTGTTTCTATTGGCTAATAGCAGTAGGGACTATCTGTTATTCAATGTGTTTCTATTGGCTAACAGCAGTAAGGACTATCTGTTATTCAATGTGTTTCTATTGGCTAATAGCAGTAAGGCAATTGTTTTGCTAAACCATTTTTAAATTATGCTTGGTATGACTTTCTTAAAACTATTCCATACAGCTTAGTAGAACACCCCCCCTCTCCATCTTGGATCGTGCTTACGACTCTTATGGGTTAATAACTACTGCCATTGTGCCATTGAGCAAGGCACTAACCTAATTACTTAAAGATGCACTATGCATCCTGGTTGCTAAAATTCTAATAGTTCACCTAATTTCAGTTTACGTGACAAAACAAACAAGTACAGTGTAGAGAATCATTGTGAAACCGCTGTGAAATATATTTTCCAGAACCCAAAAATATTGTATTTTCAGCCGTTTGAAGCTGGTGTATAAAACCACAAGTAAAAGACAAAAAAAAAATTAAATTGTAAGAACGTGAAAGCATAGAAATAGAGCACATAGAACAGATCTACCTCTTCAAAATACTTAGTTTCAATGAGAAAGAAATTAGTTATAGATCTGTCAATGTGAATTTACCCCAAAAATGTAAATATAGTAGCTTTAAAAAAAAAAGGGGGGGGGGGGGCACTGATCTGCATTTCATTTACAAGTAACTGCTAAAATAAAGGAAACACCAACATATAGTGTCTTAATAGGTTGTTGGCCCACCACTAGTCAGAACAGCTTCAATGCACCTTGTCATAGATTCTAAGTGTCTGGGTCTCTACTGAAGGGATGTGACACTATTTCTTCCGGGAACTAATTCCATCATGGTGTTTTGTTGATGGTGGTGGAAAACACGGTCTCAGCTGCTCCAGAATCTCCCATAAGAGTTCAGTTGGGTTGAGATCTGGTGACTGAGACGGCCATGGTATATGGTTAACATCGTTTTCATGCACATCAAACCTTTCAGGTGACTACTCAAAGCCTGTGGATGGGGCATTGTGATCCAAAAGGGCATAGCCATGATAACCAAAATAATGACCTGCCTAGCATTTTTATACAGGACCCTGAGCATGATGGGATGTTAATTGCTTAATTAACTCAGGAACACCTGTGTGGAAGCACCTGCTTTCAATATACTTTGCATCCCTCATTTACTGAAGTGTTTCCTTTATTCTGGCAGTTACATGTATGTGTAAGGTTGGCTGAATTTACAAAGACTCTGTCCGATTCCGTCATGCAAAATAGACCACTAAAGCATGTGTTGTACCTTGCTCCTTGATCTGTCGTATCTGTTTGACAGTCTCCTTGAGGATAGCACATTTGTCAGGCTTGACGTTGAAGTTATCGATGTCGTTGAAGTTGGCGAATATCAGCTCGGCCAGCTCCTCGATGTACTTGTTCTCATGCTCGCGGTTTCTCTTCTCGTTGCTTCGTTTGAGGCTGAGGAGACAAGGGGAGAAGGCCAGTGTGAGACGTGTTCCATGATATAATATAACAGATTGTGTTCCATGATGTAATATAAAACATTGTGTTCCATGATGTAATATAACAGAATGTGTTCCATGATGTAATATAACAGATTGTGTTCCATGATGTAATATAACAGATTGTGTTCCATGATGTAATATAACAGATTGTGTTCCATGATGTAATATAAAACATTGTGTTCCATGATATAATATAACAGATTGTGTTCCATGATATAATATAACAGATTGTGTTCCATGATATAATATAACAGATTGTGTTCCATGATGTAATATAACAGATTGTGTTCCATGATATAATATAACAGATTGTGTTCCATGATGTAATATAACAGAATGTGTGCCATGATATAATATAACAGATTGTGTGCCATGATATAATATAACAGATTGTGTTCCATGATGTAATATAAAACATTGTGTTCCATGATATAATATAACAGATTGTGTTCCATGATGTAATATAACAGAATGTGTTCCATGATATAATATAACAGATTGTGTTCCATGATGTAATATAACAGATTGTGTTCCATGATGTAATATAACAGATTGTGTTCCATGATATAATATAACAGATTGTGTTCCATGATGTAATATAACAGATTGTGTTCCATGATGTAATATAACAGATTGTGTTCCATGATATAATATAACAGATTGTGTTCCATGATGTAATATAACAGATTGTGTTCCATGATGTAATATAACAGATTGTGTTCCATGATATAATATAACAGATTGTGTTCCATGATGTAATATAACAGAATGTGTTCCATGATATAATATAACAGAATGTGTTCCATGATGTAATATAACAGATTGTGTTCCATGATGTAATATAAAACATTGTGTTCCATGATATAATATAACAGAATGTGTTCCATGATGTAATATAACAGATTGTGTTCCATGATATAATATAACAGATTGTGTTCCATGATATAATATAACAGATTGTGTTCCATGATATAATATAACAGAATGTGTTCGATGATATAATATAACAGATTGTGTTCCATGATGTAATATAACAGATTGTGTTCCATGATGTAATATAACAGAATGTGTTCCATGATATAATACCACTGCTCAATTGAGGAAATGTCCACACTGCCACGTAGGGCTGCACGATATGGGCACATAATATAGGACTTATTTTTAACCAAATGTTGCAATTGTGATTAGACTTTCAAATTAGAGCAAAACTGTTGGAATCATGGAAATATAATGACTATTCTAATTCTATAGTTAGAATATAATAGTGGGCACTTTGAATACAGAGTTTGAGAATACGATGAATTAAAATGCCAGGGGAGGAGTTATTGTGACAGGGTAGGAACTAAAGTGTTGATAAGTGTTTCCTAGGGGACCCTATAAGCTTTGGCTACATTGCAAGTTTTCTCTTAGCTACTTCATATATTCTTGCTTTGCATTTTTCCTCTTTGAATTAGAAGATACTGTTGCACAAACAACATGCTGATTTAGGTCTACACCACCACTGTTTTATCAGGCAGTATTAGCTAGCTACGTTTGTTCTGACTCAGCACATTTTATGAGCTAGCTAGCTATTAGCGGCTAACAATTAGCATCTCACAAGATTTAGGGCAACATGCTAAGAAAAGACAAACCTAGCTGATGTAAGAAACACAAACTAATAGTGTCATTATAGAACACTAGTGGATTTATATTACGAAGCAAAGTGAAAACAGCATTGTTGTCATCAGCATTGTTACATGTGCTGCATTGACCACGCGGACTAAACGCAAGTGTCTCGTGGTTGAGGAGCATCCACTGTGCTCCTTTGAGTGACAGGGGCGTGGCTAGGTCTGTGTGGAAAGTGTCACGGAGAGAAAGAGCCGGAGAGAGAGATGACTCAAGTAGCGAGATAAACAATAAATATTGACATTACACATGGTGTATCACATTGAAAACATATCAAACATTCAAATACCGGTATAGAAGGTATAGTATCAACCCAAACCCGGTCCCTTCATCAATACCGGTATAGAAGGTATAGTAACAACCCAAACCGGTCCCTGCATCAATACCGGTATAGTAACAACCCAAACCGGTCCCTGCATCAATACCGGTATAGAAGGTAAAGTAACAACCCAAACCGGTACCTTCATCAATACCGGTATAGAAGGTAAAGTAACAACCCAAACCGGTCCCTTCATCATTACCGGTATAGAAGGTATAGTAACAACCCAAACCGGTCCCTTCATCAATACCGGTATAGAAGGTACAGTAACAACCCAAACCGGTCCCTTCATCAATACCGGTATAGAAGGTACAGTAACAACCCAAACCGGTCCCTGTATCAATACCGGTATAGAAGGTAAAGTAACAACCCAAACCGATCCCTTCATCAATACCGGTATAGAAGGTACAGTAACAACCCAAACCGGTCCCTTCATCAATACCGGTATAGAAGGTAAAGTAACAACCCAAACCGGTCCCTTCATCAATACCGGTATAGAAGGTAAAGTAACAACCCAAACCGGTCCCTTCATCAATACCGGTATAGAAGGTAAAGTAACAACCCAAACCGGTCCCTTCATCAATACCGGTATAGAAGGTACAGTAACAACCCAAACCGGTCCCTTCATCAATACCGGTATAGAAGGTAAAGTAACAACCCAAACCCGGTCCCTTCATCAATACCGGTATAGAAGGTATAGTAACAACCCAAACCGGTCCCTTCATCAATACCGGTATAGAAGGTATAGTAACAACCCAAACCGGTCCCTTCATCAATACCGGTATAGAAGGTACAGTAACAACCCAAACCGGTCCCTGTATCAATACCGGTATAGAAGGTAAAGTAACAACCCAAACCGATCCCTTCATCAATACCGGTATAGAAGGTACAGTAACAACCCAAACCGGTCCCTGTATCAATACCGGTATAGAAGGTAAAGTAACAACCCAAACCGGTCCCTGTATCAATACCGGTATAGGAGGTAAAGTAACAACCCAAACCGGTCCCTACATCAATACCGGTATAGAAGGTATAGTAAAAACCCAAACCGGTCCATTCATCAATAACGGTATAGTAACAACCCAAACCGGTCCCTTCATCAATACCGGTATAGAAGGTATAGTAACAACCCAAACCGGTAATTCAATAAAATACCGGTATAGAAGGTATAGTAACAACCCAAACCGGTCCCTTCATCAATACCGGTATAGAAGGTACAGTAACAACCCAAACCGGACCCTTCATCATTACCGGTATAGAAGGTATAGTAACAACCCAAACTGGTCCCTTCATCAATACCGGTATAGAAGGTACAGTAACAACCCAAACCGGTCCCTTCATCAATACCGGTATAGAAGGTACAGTAACAACCCAAACCGGTCCCTGTATCAATACCGGTATAGAAGGTAAAGTAACAACCCAAACCGGTCCCTTCATCAATACCGGTATAGAAGGTACAGTAACAACCCAAACCGGTCCCTGTATCAATACCGGTATAGAAGGTAAAGTAACAACCCAAACCCGATCCCTTCATCAATACCGGTATAGAAGGTACAGTAACAACCCAAACCGGTCCCTTCATCAATACCGGTATAGAAGGTAAAGTAACAACCCAAACCGGTCCCTTCATCAATACCGGTATAGAAGGTAAAGTAACAACCCAAACCGGTCCCTTCATCAATACCGGTATAGAAGGTAAAGTAACAACCAAACCGGTCCCTTCATCAATACCGGTATAGAAGGTACAGTAACAACCCAAACCGGTCCCTTCATCAATACGGTATAGAAGGTAAAGTAACAACCCAAACCGGTCCCTTCATCAATACCGGTATAGAAGGTATAGTAACAACCCAAACCGGTCCCTTCATCAATACCGGTATAGAAGGTATAGTAACAACCCAAACCGGTCCCTGCATCAATACCGGTATAGAAGGTACAGTAACAACCCAAACCGGTCCCTGTATCAATACCGGTATAGAAGGTAAAGTAACAACCCAAACCGGTCCCTTCATCAATACCGGTATAGAAGGTAAAGTAACAACCCAAACCCGGTCCCTTCATCAATACCGGTATAGAAGGTATAGTAACAACCCAAACCCGGTCCATTCATCAATACCGGTATAGAAGGTAAAGTAACAACCCAAACCGGTCCCTTCATCAATACCGGTATAGAAGGTACAGTAACAACCCAAACCGGTCCATTCATCAATACCGGTATAGAAGGTATAGTAACAACCCAAACCGGTCCCTTCATCAATACCGGTATAGAAGGTATAGTAACAACCCAAACCGGTCCCTTCATCAATACCGGTATGGAAGGTATAGTAACAACCCAAACCGGTCTCTTCATCAATACCGGTATAGAAGGTATAGTAACAACCCAAACCGGTCCCTGTATCAATACCGGTATAGAAGGTATAGTAACAACCCAAACCGGTCCCTGTATCAATACCGGTATAGAAGGTAAAGTAACAACCCAAACCGGTCCCTGCATCAATACCGGTATAGAAGGTATAGTAACAACCCAAACCGGTCCCTGTATCAATACCGGTATAGAAAGTATAGTAACAACCCAAACCCGGTCCCTGTATCAATACCGGTATAGAAGGTAAAGTAACAACCCAAACCGGTCCCTGCATCAATACGGTATTGAAGGTATAGTATCAACCCAAACCGGTCCCTGTATCAATACCGGTATAGAAGGTACAGTAACAACCCAAACCGGTCCCTTCATCAATACCGGTATAGAAGGTATAGTAACAACCCAAACCCGGTCCCTTCATCAATACCGGTATAGAAGGTATAGTATCAACCCAAACCGGTCCCTGTATCAATACCGGTATAGAAGGTACAGTAACAACCCAAACCGGTCCCTGTATCAATACCGGTATAGAAGGTACAGTAACAACCCAAACGGTCCCTTCATCAATACCGGTATAGAAGGTATAGTATCAACCCAAACCGGTCCCTGTATCAATACCGGTATAGAAGGTACAGTAACAACCCAAACCGGTCCCTGTATCAATACCGGTATAGAAGGTACAGTAACAACCCAAACCGGTCCCTGTATCAATACCGGTATAGAAGGTACAGTAACAACCCAAACGGTCCCTTCATCAATACCGGTATAGAAGGTATAGTAACAACCCAAACCGGTCCCTACATCAATACCGGTATAGAAGGTATAGTAAAAACCCAAACCGGTCCATTCATCAATACCGGTATAGTAACAACCCAAACCGGTCCCTTCATCAATACCGGTATAGAAGGTATAGTAACAACCCAAACCGGTAATTCAATAAAATACCGGTATAGAAGGTATAGTAACAACCCAAACCGGTCCCTTCATCAATACCGGTATAGAAGGTACAGTAACAACCCAAACCGGTCCCTTCATAATTACCGGTATAGAAGGTATAGTAACAACCCAAACTGGTCCCTTCATCAATACCGGTATAGAAGGTACAGTAACAACCCAAACCGGTCCCTTCATCAATACCGGTATAGAAGGTACAGGAACAACCCAAACCGGTCCCTGTATCAATACCGGTATAGAAGGTAAAGTAACAACCCAAACCGGTCCCTTCATCAATACCGGTATAGAAGGTACAGTAACAACCCAAACCGGTCCCTGTATCAATACCGGTATAGAAGGTAAAGTAACAACCCAAACCGATCCCTTCATCAATACCGGTATAGAAGGTACAGTAACAACCCAAACCGGTCCCTTCATCAATACCGGTATAGAAGGTAAAGTAACAACCCAAACCGGTCCCTTCATCAATACCGGTATAGAAGGTAAAGTAACAACCCAAACCGGTCCCTTCATCAATACCGGTATAGAAGGTAAAGTAACAACCCAAACCGGTCCCTTCATCAATACCGGTATAGAAGGTACAGTAACAACCCAAACCGGTCCCTTCATCAATACCGGTATAGAAGGTAAAGTAACAACCCAAACCCGGTCCCTTCATCAATACCGGTATAGAAGGTATAGTAACAACCCAAACCGGTCCCTTCATCAATACCGGTATAGAAGGTATAGTAACAACCCAAACCGGTCCCTGCATCAATACCGGTATAGAAGGTACAGTAACAACCCAAACCGGTCCCTGTATCAATACCGGTATAGAAGGAAAAGTAACAACCCAAACCGGTCCCTTCATCAATACCGGTATAGAAGGTAAAGTAACAACCCAAACCGGTCCCTTCATCAATACCGGTATAGAAGGTATAGTAACAACCCAAACCGGTCCATTCATCAATACCGGTATAGAAGGTAAAGTAACAACCCAAACCGGTCCCTTCATCAATACCGGTATAGAAGGTACAGTAACAACCCAAACCGGTCCATTCATCAATACCGGTATAGAAGGTATAGTAACAACCCAAACCGGTCCCTGTATCAATACCGGTATAGAAGGTAAAGTAACAACCCAAACCGGTCCCTGCATCAATACCGGTATAGAAGGTATAGTAACAACCCAAACCGGTCCCTGTATCAATACCGGTATAGAAAGTATAGTAACAACCCAAACCGGTCCCTGTATCAATACCGGTATAGAAGGTAAAGTAACAACCCAAACCGGTCCCTGCATCAATACCGGTATTGAAGGTATAGTATCAACCCAAACCGGTCCCTGTATCAATACCGGTATAGAAGGTACAGTAACAACCCAAACCAGTCCCTTCATCAATACCGGTATAGAAGGTATAGTATCAACCCAAACCGGTCCCTGTATCAATACCGGTATAGAAGGTACAGTAACAACCCAAACCGGTCCCTGTATCAATACCGGTATAGAAGGTACAGTAACAACCCAAACCGGTCCCTGTATCAATACCGGTATAGAAGGTATAGTATCAACCCAAACCGGTCCCTGTATCAATACCGGTATAGAAGGTACAGTAACAACCCAAACCGGTCCCTGTATCAATACCGGTATAGAAGGTACAGTAACAACCCAAACCGGTCCCTGTATCAATACCGGTATAGAAGGTACAGTAACAACCCAAACCGGTCCCTTCATCAATACCGGTATAGAAGGTATAGTAACAACCCAAACCGGTCCCTTCATCAATACCGGTATAGAAGGTATAGTATCAACCCAAACCGGTCCCTGTATCAATACCGGTATAGAAGGTACAGTAACAACCCAAACCGGTCCCTGTATCAATACCGGTATAGAAGGTACAGTAACAACCCAAACCGGTCCCTTCATCAATACCGGTATAGAAGGTATAGTATCAACCCAAACCGGTCCCTGTATCAATACCGGTATAGAAGGTACAGTAACAACCCAAACCGGTCCCTGTATCAATACCGGTATAGAAGGTACAGTAACAACCCAAACCGGTCCCTGTATCAATACCGGTATAGAAGGTACAGTAACAACCCAAACCGGTCCCTTCATCAATACCGGTATAGAAGGTATAGTAACAACCCAAACCGGTCCCTACATCAATACCGGTATAGAAGGTATAGTAAAACCCAAACCGGTCCATTCATCAATACCGGTATAGTAACAACCCAAACCGGTCCCTTCATCAATACCGGTATAGAAGATATAGTAACAACCCAAACCGGTAATTCAATAAAATACCGGTATAGAAGGTATAGTAACAACCCAAACCGGTCCCTTCATCAATACCGGTATAGAAGGTACAGTAACAACCCAAACCGGTCCCTTCATCATTACCGGTATAGAAGGTATAGTAACAACCCAAACTGGTCCCTTCATCAATACCGGTATAGAAGGTACAGTAACAACCCAAACCGGTCCCTTCATCAATACCGGTATAGAAGGTACAGTAACAACCCAAACCGGTCCCTGTATCAATACCGGTATAGAAGGTAAAGTAACAACCCAAACCGGTCCCTTCATCAATACCGGTATAGAAGGTACAGTAACAACCCAAACCGGTCCCTGTATCAATACCGGTATAGAAGGTAAAGTAACAACCCAAACCGATCCCTTCATCAATACCGGTATAGAAGGTACAGTAACAACCCAAACCGGTCCCTTCATCAATACCGGTATAGAAGGTAAAGTAACAACCCAAACCCGGTCCCTTCATCAATACCGGTATAGAAGGTAAAGTAACAACCCAAACCGGTCCCTTCATCAATACCGGTATAGAAGGTAAAGTAACAACCCAAACCGGTCCCTTCATCAATACCGGTATAGAAGGTACAGTAACAACCCAAACCGGTCCCTTCATCAATACCGGTATAGAAGGTAAAGTAACAACCCAAACCGGTCCCTTCATCAATACCGGTATAGAAGGTATAGTAACAACCCAAACCGGTCCCTTCATCAATACCGGTATAGAAGGTATAGTAACAACCCAAACCGGTCCCTGCATCAATACCGGTATAGAAGGTACAGTAACAACCCAAACCGGTCCCTGTATCAATACCGGTATAGAAGGTAAAGTAACAACCCAAACCGGTCCCTTCATCAATACCGGTATAGAAGGTAAAGTAACAACCCAAACCGGTCCCTTCATCAATACCGGTATAGAAGGTATAGTAACAACCCAAACCGGTCCATTCATCAATACCGGTATAGAAGGTAAAGTAACAACCCAAACCGGTCCCTTCATCAATACCGGTATAGAAGGTACAGTAACAACCCAAACCGGTCCATTCATCAATACCGGTATAGAAGGTATAGTAACAACCCAAACCGGTCCCTGTATCAATACCGGTATAGAAGGTAAAGTAACAACCCAAACCGGTCCCTGCATCAATACCGGTATAGAAGGTATAGTAACAACCCAAACCGGTCCCTGTATCAATACCGGTATAGAAAGTATAGTAACAACCCAAACCGGTCCCTGTATCAATACCGGTATAGAAGGTAAAGTAACAACCCAAACCGGTCCCTGCATCAATACCGGTATTGAAGGTATAGTATCAACCCAAACCGGTCCCTGCATCAATACCGGTATAGAAGGTACAGTAACAACCCAAACCGGTCCCTTCATCAATACCGGTATAGAAGGTATAGTAACAACCCAAACCGGTCCCTTCATCAATACCGGTATAGAAGGTATAGTATCAACCCAAACCGGTCCCTGTATCAATACCGGTATAGAAGGTACAGTAACAACCCAAACCGGTCCCTGTATCAATACCGGTATAGAAGGTACAGTAACAACCCAAACCGGTCCCTTCATCAATACCGGTATAGAAGGTATAGTATCAACCCAAACCGGTCCCTGTATCAATACCGGTATAGAAGGTACAGTAACAACCCAAACCGGTCCCTGTATCAATACCGGTATAGAAGGTACAGTAACAACCCAAACCGGTCCCTGTATCAATACCGGTATAGAAGGTACAGTAACAACCCAAACCGGTCCCTTCATCAATACCGGTATAGAAGGTATAGTAACAACCCAAACCGGTCCCTGCATCAATACCGGTATAGAAGGTAAAGTAACAACCCAAACCGGTCCCTTCATCATTACCGGTATATCATGAAATACGGTATACCGCCCAGCCCTACAATAGCCTAATGTAAAGTAGTTAGTGTGGTACAGTGGTGGTAGTAAAGGCGTGTGTACCTGGGACCCAGTAGGTCAGAGGAACATTCTTTGCGTTTCCGTGACTCGGCCCTGGCAGCAGGGTCCGAGAGGTTTTCACCGATGCCACTCATCCTCACTGCATATCAGCGTCTGTGGAGACAACACACACAGAGAGAACAGATATAACATAACAATCATCCACCAACCAGGAGTGGTTAGAGAAACACACTAATGTACCTGGAGCGGTCAGAGAAAGACCACACTAATGTACCTGCAGCTGTCAGAGAAAGACCACACTAATGTACCTGGAGCTGTCAGAGAAAGACCACACTAATGTACCAGCAGCTGTCAGAGAAAGACCACACTAATGTACCTGGAGCGGTCAGAGAAAGACCACACTAATGTACCAGCTGTCAGAGAAAGACCACACTAATGTACCTGGAGCTGTCAGAGAAAGACCACACTAATGTACCAGCTGCTGTCGGAGAAAGACCACAATAATGTACCTGAATCTGTAAGAGAAAGACCACACGAATGTACCTGAATCTGTAAGAGAAAGACCACACTAATGTACCTGAATCTGTAAGAGAAAGACCACACTAATGTACCTGAATCTGTAAGAGAAAGACCACACGAATGTACCTGCAGCTGTAAGAGAAAGACCACACTAATGTACCAGCTGTAAGAGAAAGACCACACTAATGTACCTGGAGCTTTCAGAGAAAGACCACACTAATGTACCAGCTGCTGTCGGAGAAAGACCACACTAATGTACCTGAATCTGTCGGAGAAAGACCACACTAATGTACCAGCAGCTGTCAGAGAAAGACCACACTAATGTACCTGGAGCGGTCAGAGAAAGACCACACTAATGTACCAGCTGTCAGAGAAAGACCACACTAATGTACCTGGAGCTGTCAGAGAAAGACCACACTAATGTACCAGCTGCTGTCGGAAAAAGACCACAATAATGTACCTGAATCTGTAAGAGAAAGACCACACTAATGTACCTGAATCTGTAAGAGAAAGACCACACTAATGTACCTGAATCTGTAAGAGAAAGACCACACTAATGTACCTGAATCTGTAAGAGAAAGACCACACGAATGTACCTGCAGCTGTCAGAGAAAGACCACACTAATGTACCAGCTGTCAGAGAAAGACCACACTAATGTACCTGGAGCTTTCAGAGAAAGACCACACTAATGTACCAGCTGCTGTCGGAGAAAGACCACACTAATGTACCTGGAGCTGTCAGAGAAAGACCACACAAATGTACCAGCTGTCAGAGAAAGACCACACAAATGTACCAGCTGTCAGAGAAAGTCCACACTAATGCATAAAAAGGTACTTAACCCAAAATGACACTCTTCCCCAAATCCCATATCCAAGTGAACTCGGGTGGCTCATTCAGATATTGGGCTGTCTGCCCTATTCAGGAGTTCACACACTCGAGGTCGAGCGATTAAATAGGACGATTAATTAGGGACGATTAATTAGGGCCGATTAATTAGGGCCGATTAATTAGGGCCGATTTCAAGTTTTCCTAACAATCGGTAATCGTCATTTTTGGACGCCGATAGCATTGCACTCCAAGAGGAGACTGGGGGGCAGGTTGACTGCAGGCTGCAGCAAGGAGACGAGGTAAGTTGCTAGCTAGCGTTAAACTTATCTTATAAAAAAACAATCAATCAATCTTAACATAATCACTAACTAACTACACATGGTTGATGATATTACTAGTTTGTCCTGCGTTGCATATAATCGATGTTGTGCCTGTTAATTTATCATCGAATCACAGCCTACTTCCCCAAACAGGTGATGATTTAACAAGCACATTCGCAAAAATGTGTACCTAACCATAAACATCAACGCCTTTCTTAAAATCAATACACAAGTACATGGGTTTAAAACTGCATATTTAGTTAATATTGCCTGCTAACATCAAATCAAATCAAATTTATTTATATAGCCCTTCGGACATCAGCTGATATCTCAAAGTGCTGTACAGAAACCCAGCTTAAAACCCCAAACAGCAAGCAATGCAGGTGTAGAAGCACAGTGGCTAGGAAAAACCTCCCTAGAAAGGACAGAACCTAAGAAGAAACCTAGAGAGGAACCAGGCTATGTGGGGTGGCCAGTCCTCTTCTGGCTGTGCCGGTAGAGATCATAACAGAACATGGACAAGATGTTCAAATGTTCATAAATGACCAGCATGGTCGAATAATAATAAGGCAGAACAGTTGAAACTGGAGCAGCAGCACGGCCAGGTGGACTGGAGACAGCAAGGAGTCATCATGTCAGGTAGTCCTGGGGCATGGTCCTAGGGCTCAGGTCAGTTGAAACGGAAGAAATGGTGTCCCTTCTCTTTCGTTCCAGTGCAAGCAGAGTCAGGGTATATGGAGAGTCAGGGTATATGTAGCAGTCAGGGTATATGCAGCAGTCAGGGTATATGGAGAGTCAGGGTATATGGAGAGTCAGGGTATATGGAGAGTCAGGGTATATGCAGAGTCAGGGTATATGCAGCAGTTTGGGCCGCCTGGCTCGTTGCGAACTGTGTGAAGACCACTTCTTCCTAACAAATACCGTAATTAATTTGCTAGAATTTTACATAATTATGACATAACATTGAAGGTTGTTGCAATGTATAACAGCAATATTTATACTTAGGGTTGCCGCCTGTTCGATAAAATACGGAACGGTTCCGTATTTCACTGGAAGAATAAACGTTTTGTTTTGTCAAAATGATAGTTTAGGATTTGACCATATTAATGGTCAAAACACCCTGCATACCACTGCAGGCTTGTTTCTGAAGCTAAGCAGGGTTTGTCCTGGTCAGTCCCTGGATGGGAGACCAAATGCTGCTGGAAGTGGTGTTGGACACTGCCCTGTGTAGGGTGCCGTCCCTCAGATGGGACGTTAAACGGGTGTCCTGAGGTCTGAGGTCATTAAAGATCCCATGGCACGTATTGTAAGAGTAGGGGTGTTAACCCCGGTGTCCTGGCTAAATTCCCAATCTGCCCCTCAAACCATCACGGTCACCTAATAATCCCCAGTTTATAATTGGCTCTTTCCTCCCCCTCCTCTCCCCTGTAACTATTTCCCAGGTCGTTGCTGCAAATGAGAACGTGTTCTCAGTCAACTTACCTGGTAAAATAACGGATCAATAAAATGTAAAAAAAATAATGACTTAAGGCTCATATTTCTGTGTGTTTATTATAATTAAGTCTATGATTTGATAGAGCAGTCTGACTGAGCAGTTGCAGCAGCAGGCTCGTAAACATTCATTCAAACAGCACTTTTGTGCATTTGGCCAGCAGCTCTTCGCTGTGCTTCAAGCCTTGGGCTGTTTATGACTTCAAGCCTATCAACTCCCAAGATTAGGCTGGCAATACTAAAGTACCTATTAGAACATCCAATAGTCAAAGTCAAATAGTAAATGGTATAGAGAGAAATAGTCCTATAATAACTACAACCTAAAACTTCTTACCTGGGAATATTGAAGACTCATGTTAAAAGGAACCACCAGCTTTCATATGTTCTCGTGTTCTGAGCAAGGAACTGAAATGTTAGCTTTCTTACATAGCACATATTGCACTTTTACTTTCTTCTCCAACACTTTGTTTTTGCATTATTTAAACCAAATTGAACATGTTTCATTATTTATTTGAGACTAAATTGATTTTATTGATGTATTATATTAAGTTAAAATAAAAGTGTTAATTCAGTATTGTTGTAATTGTCATCATTACAAATAAATAAACACATAAAAATAAAAAATATATTTTTTTTTATACATATATATTTTTTAAATCGGCTGATTAATCGGTATTGGCTTTTTTGGTCCTCCAATAATCAGTATTGAATAATCATAACTCGGTCGACCTCTAGCACACACACACTTGCACTACGTGCATGCACGCCCGCAGGAACACACAAACGCACGCATGCACGCCTGCAGGAACACACACACACACGTGCCCCTATGCTGGTGGCATTGGTTGATCCGACACAAGAGGAACGAGCGAAAGTGGAGCGGAGATTCAATTATTTCCTTCTGATGGTGCTCTTCTCCCCAGAGAGACTGAAACGAGAGCACAGAGAGACAGAGAGATACGCATTGACTATGTACAGACTCAGTGAGCATAGCCTTGCTATTGAGAAAGGCCGTCCAAGGCAGACATGGCTCTCAAGAGAAGACAGGCTATGTGCCCACTGCACACAAAATGAGGTGGAAACTGAGCTGCACTTCCTAACCTCCTGTCCAATGTATGACCATATTAGAGAGACATATTTCCCTCAGATTACACAGGTCCACAAAGAATAAGAAAACAAACCCAATTTTGATAAAGTCCCATATCTATTGGGTGAAATTCCACCCTGTGCCATCACAGTAGCAAGATGTGTGACCTGTTGCCACGAGAAAAGGGCAACCAGTGAAGAACAAACACCATTGTAAATACAACCCATATTCATGCTTATTTATTTTCCCTTGTGTACCCTTAACCATTTGTACATCGTTGCAACACTGTATATAGATGTAATATGACATTTGTAATGTCTTTATTGTTTTGAAACTTCTGTATGTGTAATGCTTTGGCAATGTTAACACATGTTTCCCATGCCAATAAAGCCCCTTGAATTGAGAGAGAGTGAGACAGAGAAAGAGAAAGAGAAAGAGAAAGAGAAAGAGAAAGAGAAAGAGAAAGAGAGAGAAGAGAGAGAGAGAAGAGAGAGAGAGAGAGAGAGAGAGAGAGATAGAGATAGAGATAGAGATAGAGATAGAGATAGAGATAGAGATATAGATAGATAGATAGATAGATAGATAGATAGATAGATAGATAGATAGATAGACAGAGAGAGAGAGAGAGAGAGAGAGAGAGAGAGACAGAGAGAGAGACAGAGAGAGAGAGAGAGAGAGAGAGACAGAGAGAGAGACAGAGAGAGAGAGAGAGAGAGAGAGAGAGAGAGAGAGAGAGAGCCCCACACTCTCCCCAAAACTGTGTGCTCAGCTCAACACACTGACGGCCCACTGCTCCAATCACAATCTGTCACAATCTGTCTAACATTGTCCCCTCAACAAGTCAATCTGTCTAACATTGTCCCCTCAACAAGTCAATCTGTCTAACATTGTCCCCTCAACAAGTCAATCTGTCTAACATTGTCCCCTCAACAAGTCAATCTGTCTAACATTGTCCCTCAACAAGTCAATCTGTCTAACATTGTCCCCTCAACAAGTCAATCTGTCTAACATTGTCCCCTCAACAAGTCAATCTGTCTAACATTGTCCCCTCAACAAGTCAATCTGTCTAACATTGTCCCCCAACAAGTCAATCTGTCTAACATTGTCCCCTCAACAAGTCAATCTGTCTAACATTGTCCCCTCAACAAGTCAATCTGTCTAACATTGTCCCCTCAACAAGTCAATCTGTCTAACATTGTCCCCTCAACAAGTCAATCTGTCTAACATTGTCCCCTCAACAAGTCAATCTGTCTAACATTGTCCCCTCAACAAGTCAATCTGTCTAACATTGTCTCCTCAACAAGTCAATCTGTCTAACATTGTCCCCTCAACAAGTCAATCTGTCTAACATTGTCCCGTCAACAAGTCAATCTGTCTAACATTGTCCCCTCAAAAACATGACGAGCAGAGGGTCCCCAGAGTGAGTTTGGTTAATTAATCTCGTCATCAGTTTTAACACACACACACACACACGCACACGCACACGCACACACACACACACACACACACACACACACACACACACACACACACACACACACACACACACACACATACACACACACACACACCAGGGTTTCCGTTAGCCCCCCCCCAGCAAATAAGCCAGTAAATAAAACTGTTGCCGGACAAAATTGCAACAGAACACATTATCATTTAAAATCTCATTACAAAATACACAGTATGGACACAGCATGGACACAGTATAGACACAGCATGGACACAGCATGGACACAGTATAGACACAGCATGGACACAGTATAGACACAGTATAGACACAGCATAGACACAGTATGGACACAGCATGGACACAGTATAGACACAGCATGGACACAGTATAGACACAGTATAGACACAGCATAGACACAGTATGGACACAGCATGGACACAGCATGGACACAGTATGGACACAGACACAGCATAGACACAGTATGGACACAGTATGGACACAGTATGGACACAGTATGGACACAGACACAGCATAGACACAGTATGGACACAGTATGGACACAGTATGGACACAGACACAGTATGGACACAGTATGGACACAGTATGGACACAGCATGGACACAGACACAGTATAGACACAGTATGGACACAGTATGGACACAGTATGGACACAGTATGGACACAGTATGGACACAGACACAGTATAGACACAGTATGGACACAGTATGGACACAGTATGGACACAGTATAGACACAGCATGGACACAGTATGGACACAGTATGGACACAGTATGGACACAGTATGGACACAGTATGGACACAGTATAGACACAGTATGGACACAGTATGGACACAGTATGGACACAGTATGGACACAGCATAGACACAGTATGGACACAGTATGGACACAGTATGGACACAGACACAGTATAGACACAGTATGGACACAGTATGGACACAGTATGGACACAGTATGGACACAGACACAGTATAGACACAGTATGGACACAGTATGGACACAGTATGGACACAGTATGGACACAGCATAGACACAGTATGGACACAGTATGGACACAGTATGGACACAGACACAGTATAGACACAGTATGGACACAGTATGGACACAGTATGGACACAGTATGGACACAGCATAGACACAGTATGGACACAGTATGGACACAGTATGGACACAGACACAGTATAGACACAGTATGGACACAGTATGGACACAGTATGGACACAGTATGGACACAGCATAGACACAGTATGGACACAGTATGGACACGGACACAGTATGGACACAGACACAGTATGGACACAGTATAGACACAGTATAGACACAGTATAGACACAGCATAGACACAGTATGGACACAGTATGGACACAGCATAGACACAGTATGGACACAGCATGGACACAGTATAGACACAGTATGGACACAGTATGGACACAGTATGGACACAGTATGGACACAGTATGGACGCAGTATGGACGCAGTATAGACACAGTATGGACACAGACACAGTATGGACACAGTATGGACACAGTATGGACACAGCATAGACACAGTATGGACACAGTATGGACACAGTGTAGACACAGTATGGACACAGTATGGACACAGTATAGACACAGTATGGACACAGACACAGTATGGACACAGTATGGACACAGTATGGACGCAGTATAGACACAGTATGGACACAGACACAGTATGGACACAGTATGGACACAGTATGGACACAGTATGGACACAGTATGGACACAGCATAGACACAGTATGGACACAGTATGGACACAGTATAGACACAGTATGGACACAGTATAGACACAGTATGGACACAGTATGGACACAGCATGGACACAGCATAGACACAGCATAGACACAGTATGGACACAGTATAGACACAGTATGGACACAGCATAGACACAGTATGGACACAGTATAGACACAGTATGGACACAGTATAGACACAGTATGGACACAGCATAGACACAGTATAGACACAGTATAGACACAGTATGGACACAGTATGGACACAGTATGGACACAGTATGGACACAGTATGGACACAGACACAGTATGGACACAGTATGGACACAGCATAGACACAGTATAGACACAGTATGGACACAGCATAGACACAGTATGGACACAGTATAGACACAGTATGGACACAGTATAGACACAGTATGGACACAGCATAGACACAGTATAGACACAGTATGGACACAGTATGGACACAGTATGGACACAGTATGGACACAGTATGGACACAGACACAGTATGGACACAGTATAGACACAGTATGGACACAGTATGGACACAGTATAGACACAGTATGGACACAGTATAGACACAGTATGGACACAGCATAGACACAGTATGGACACAGTATAGACACAGTATGGACACAGTATGGACACAGTATGGACACAGTATAGACACAGTATAGACACAGTATAGACACAGTATGGACACAGTATAGACACAGCATAGACACAGCATAGACACAGTATAGACACAGTATAGACACAGTATGGACACAGTATGGACACAGTATGGACACAGTATGGACACAGTATAGACACAGTATGGACACAGTATAGACACAGCATAGACACAGCATAGACACAGCATAGACACAGTATAGACACAGCATAGACACAGCATAGACACAGACACAGTATGGACACAGCATAGACACAGCATAGACACAGCATAGACACAGACACAGTATGGACACAGTATGGACACAGTATGGACACAGACACAGCATAGACACAGTATAGACACAGTATGGACACAGCATAGACACAGTATGGACACAGTATGGACACAGTATGGACACAGCATAGACACAGACACAGTATGGACACAGCATAGACACAGTATGGACACAGCATAGACACAGACACAGTATGGACACAGCATAGACACAGTATGGACACAGCATAGACACAGCATAGACACAGTATGGACACAGTATAGACACAGTATAGACACAGTATGGACACAGTATGGACACAGTATGGACACAGCATAGACACAGCATAGACACAGTATGGACACAGTATGGACACAGCATAGACACAGTATGGACACAGTATGGACACAGTATGGACACAGTATAGACACAGTATGGACACAGACACAGTATGGACACAGCATAGACACAGCATAGACACAGCATAGACACAGTATGGACACAGTATGGACACAGTATAGACACAGCATAGACACAGCATAGACACAGTATGGACACAGTATGGACACAGCATAGACACAGTATGGACACAGTATGGACACAGTATGGACACAGTATGGACACAGTATGGACACAGCATAGACACAGTATGGACACAGTATGGACACAGTATGGACACAGTATGGACACAGTATGGACACAGTATAGACACAGTATGGACACAGTATAGACACAGTATGGACACAGCATAGACACAGTATGGACACAGTATGGACACAGTATGGACACAGACACAGTATAGACACAGTATGGACACAGTATGGACACAGTATGGACACAGTATGGACACAGCATGGACACAGCATAGACACAGCATAGACACAGTATGGACACAGTATGGACACAGTATGGACACAGTATGGACACAGCATGGACACAGCATAGACACAGCATAGACACAGTATGGACACAGTATGGACACAGTATGGACACAGTATGGACACAGTATGGACACAGAATGGACACAGCATGGACACAGCATAGACACAGTATAGACACAGTATGGACACAGCATAGACACAGTATGGACACAGTATGGACACAGTATGGACACAGACACAGTATAGACACAGTATGGACACAGTATGGACACAGTATGGACACAGTATGGACACAGTATGGACACAGACACAGTATAGACACAGTATGGACACAGTATGGACACAGTATGGACACAGTATAGACACAGTATAGACACAGTATGGACACAGTATAGACACAGTATAGACACAGTATAGACACATTATGGACACAGTATGGACACAGCATGGACACAGTATGGACACAGTATGGACACAGTATAGACACAGTATGGACACAGTATGGACACAGTATGGACACAGTATGGACACAGTATGGACGCAGTATGGACACGGACACAGTATGGACACAGACACAGTATGGACACAGTATAGACACAGTATGGACACAGTATGGACACAGTATAGACACAGTATAGACACAGTATAGACACATTATGGACACAGTATGGACACAGCATGGACACAGTATGGACACAGTATGGACACAGTATAGACACAGTATGGACACAGTATGGACACAGTATGGACACAGTATGGACACAGTATGGACGCAGTATAGACACAGTATGGACACAGACACAGTATGGACACAGTATGGACACAGTATGGACACAGTATGGACACAGACACAGTATGGACACAGTATGGACACAGACACAGTATGGACACAGTATGGACACAGTATGGACGCAGTATGGACACAGCATGGACACAGTATAGACACAGTATGGACACAGACACAGTATGGACACAGTATGGACACAGTATGGACACAGTATGGACACAGTATGGACACAGTATGGACACAGCATAGACACAGTATGGACACAGTATGGACACAGTGTAGACACAGCATAGACACAGCATAGACACAGCATAGACACAGTATGGACACAGTATAGACACAGTATAGACACAGCATAGACACAGTATGGACACAGTATGGACACAGTATGGACACAGTATGGACACAGTATAGACACAGTATGGACACAGTATGGACACAGTATAGACACAGCATAGACACAGCATAGACACAGTATGGACACAGTATGGACACAGTGTAGACACAGCATAGACACAGCATAGACACAGCATAGACACAGCATAGACACAGTATGGACACAGTATGGACACAGTATGGACACAGTATAGACACAGTATAGACACAGTATAGACACAGTATGGACACAGTATGGACACAGTATGGACACAGTATAGACACAGTATGGACACAGTATAGACACAGCATAGACACAGCATAGACACAGCATAGACACAGTATAGACACAGCATAGACACAGCATAGACACAGACACAGTATGGACACAGCATAGACACAGCATAGACACAGCATAGACACAGCATAGACACAGACACAGCATAGACACAGTATGGACACAGTATGGACACAGTATGGACACAGACACAGCATAGACACAGTATAGACACAGTATGGACACAGCATAGACACAGCATAGACACAGTATGGACACAGTATGGACACAGTATGGACACAGTATGGACACAGTATGGACACAGACACAGTATAGACACAGTATGGACACAGTATGGACACAGTATGGACACAGCATAGACACAGTATGGACACAGCATAGACACAGCATAGACACAGTATGGACACAGTATGGACACAGTATGGACACAGTATGGGCACAGTATAGACACAGTATGGACACAGTATGGACACAGCATAGACACAGTATGGACACAGTATGGACACAGTATGGACACAGTATGGACACAGTATGGACACAGTATAGACACAGTATGGACACAGTATGGACACAGTATAGACACAGCATGGACACAGCATGGACACAGTATGGACACAGTATAGACACAGTATGGACACAGTATGGACACAGTATGGACACAGTATGGACACAGCATAGACACAGTATGGACACAGTATGGACACAGTATGGACACAGTATGGACACAGCATAGACACAGTATGGACACAGTATGGACACAGTATAGACACAGCATGGACACAGCATGGACACAGTATGGACACAGTATAGACACAGTATGGACACAGTATGGACACAGTATAGACACAGTATGGACACAGCATAGACACAGTATGGACACAGTATGGACACAGTATGGACACAGTATAGACACAGTATGGACACAGTATAGACACAGTATGGACACAGCATAGACACAGTATGGACACAGTATGGACACAGTATAGACACAGCATAGACACAGCATAGACACAGTATGGACACAGTATGGACACAGCATAGACACAGTATGGACACAGTATGGACACAGTATGGACACAGTATGGACACAGTATGGACACAGTATAGACACAGTATGGACACAGTATAGACACAGTATGGACACAGCATAGACACAGCATAGACACAGTATGGACACAGTATGGACACAGTATGGACACAGTATGGACACAGTATAGACACAGTATGGACACAGTATAGACACAGTATGGACACAGTATGGACACAGCATAGACACAGTATAGACACAGTATGGACACAGTATGGACACAGTATGGACACAGTATGGACACAGCATAGACACAGTATGGACACAGACACAGTATGGACACAGTATGGACACAGTATGGACACAGTATGGACACAGTATGGACACAGTATGGACACAGTATAGACACAGTATGGACACAGTATGGACACAGCATAGACACAGTATGGACACAGACACAGTATGGACACAGTATGGACACAGTATGGACACAGTATGGACACAGTATGGACACAGTATGGACACAGTATGGACACAGTATAGACACAGTATGGACACAGTATGGACACAGTATGGACACAGACACAGTATGGACACAGTATGGACACAGTATGGACACAGTATGGACACAGTATGGACACAGTATGGACACAGTATAGACACAGTATGGACACAGTATGGACACAGACACAGTATGGACACAGTATGGACACAGTATGGACACAGTATGGACACAGTATGGACACATACACAGTATGGACACAGTATGGACACAGTATGGACACAGTATGGACACAGTATGGACACAGACACAGTATGGACACAGTATGGACACAGTATGGACACAGCATAGACACAGTATGGACACAGACACAGTATGGACACAGTATGGACACAGTATGGACACAGTATGGACACAGTATGGACACAGACACAGTATGGACACAGTATGGACACAGTATGGACACAGTATGGACACAGTATGGACACAGTATGGACACAGTATGGACACAGCATGGACACAGTATGGACACAGTATGGACACAGCATGGACACAGACACAGTATGGACACAGCATAGACACAGTATGGACACAGTATGGACACAGTATGGACACAGACACAGTATAGACACAGTATAGACACAGCATAGACACAGTATAGACACAGCATAGACACAGCATAGACACAGACACAGTATGGACACAGTATGGACACAGTATGGACACAGTATGGACACAGCATAGACACAGTATGGACACAGTATAGACACAGCATAGACACAGACACAGTATGGACACAGCATAGACACAGCATAGACACAGACACAGTATGGACACAGTATGGACACAGTATGGACACAGTATGGACACAGCATAGACACAGTATGGACACAGTATAGACACAGCATAGACACAGACACAGTATGGACACAGTATGGACACAGCATAGACACAGTATAGACACAGCATAGACACAGCATAGACACAGACACAGTATGGACACAGTATGGACACAGTATGGACACAGTATGGACACAGCATAGACACAGTATGGACACAGTATAGACACAGCATAGACACAGTATGGACACAGCATGGACACAGTATGGACACAGCATAGACACAGTATGGACACAGTATGGACACAGTATGGACACAGCATAGACACAGTATGGACACAGCATAGACACAGCATAGACACAGTATAGACACAGCATAGACACAGTATGGACACAGCATGGACACAGTATGGACACAGCATGGACACAGTATAGACACAGTATGGACACAGTATAGACACAGTATGGACACAGTATAGACACAGTATGGACACAGCATAGACACAGTATGGACACAGCATGGACACAGTATAGACACAGTATGGACACAGCATGGACACAGTATGGACACAGTATAGACACAGTATAGACACAGCATAGACACAGTATGGACACAGCATGGACACAGTATAGACACAGTATGGACACAGTATAGACACAGTATGGACACAGCATAGACACAGCATGGACACAGTATGGACACAGTATGGACACAGTATAGACACAGTATGGACACAGTATGGACACAGCATAGACACAGTATGGACACAGTATGGACACAGTATGGACACAGTATGGACACAGTATGGACACAGTATGGACACAGCATAGACACAGTATGGACACAGTATGGACACAGTATGGACACAGCATAGACACAGTATGGACACAGTATGGACACAGTATGGACACAGTATGGACACAGTATGGACACAGTATGGACACAGTATAGACACAGTATGGACACAGCATAGACACAGTATGGACACAGACACAGCATAGACACAGTATGGACACAGCATGGACACAGTATGGACACAGTATGGACACAGTATGGACACAGTATGGACACAGACACAGCATAGACACAGTATGGACACAGTATAGACACAGTATGGACACAGTATGGACACAGTATGGACACAGTATGGACACAGTATGGACACAGACACAGTATGGACACAGTATAGACACAGTATGGACACAGTATGGACACAGTATAGACACAGTATGGACACAGACACAGTATGGACACAGACACAGTATGGACACAGTATAGACACAGTATGGACACAGTATGGACACAGTATGGACACAGACACAGTATGGACACAGTATGGACACAGTATGGACACAGACACAGTATGGACACAGTATGGACACAGTATGGACACAGTATGGACACAGTATAGACACAGTATGGACACAGTATGGACACAGTATAGACACAGTATGGACACAGTATGGACACAGTATGGACACAGTATGGACACAGTATGGACACAGTATGGACACAGTATGGACACAGTATGGACACAGTATAGACACAGTATGGACACAGTATGGACACAGACACAGTATAGACACAGCATGGACACAGTATAGACACAGTATGGACACAGTATGGACACAGTATGGACACAGCATGGACACAGTATAGACACAGTATGGACACAGTATGGACACAGTATGGACACAGTATGGACACAGTATGGGCACAGTATGGACACAGACACAGTATGGACACAGTATGGACACAGACACAGTATGGACACAGTATGGACACAGACACAGTATGGACACAGCATGGACACAGGATAGACACAGTATGGACACAGCATGGACACAGTATGGACACAGCATGGACACAGTATAGACACAGTATGGACACAGACACAGCATAGACACAGTATGGACACAGACACAGCATAGACACAGCATGGACACAGTATGGACACAGTATGGACACAGTATGGGCACAGTATGGACACAGACACAGTATGGACACAGTATGGACACAGACACAGCATAGACACAGCATGGACACAGTATGGACACAGCATGGACACAGTATGGACACAGTATGGACACAGACACAGTATAGACACAGTATAGACACAGTATGGACACAGTATAGACACAGTATGGACACAGTATGGACACAGCATGGACACAGTATGGACACAGTATGGACACAGTATGGACACAGTATGGACACAGTATAGACACAGTATGGACACAGTATGGACACAGTATGGACACAGCATGGACACAGTATGGACACAGCATGGACACAGTATAGACACAGTATAGACACAGTATAGACACAGTATGGGCACAGTATGGACACAGTATAGACACAGTATGGACACAGTATGGACACAGTATGGACACAGTATGGACACAGTATGGACACAGTATAGACACAGTATAGACACAGTATGGACACAGTATGGACACAGACACAGTATAGACACAGTATGGACACAGTATGGACACAGTATGGACACAGTATGGACACAGCATAGACACAGTATGGACACAGCATGGACACAGTATGGACACAGTATGGACACAGTATGGACACAGACACAGTATGGACACAGCATAGACACAGTATGGACACAGTATGGACACAGACACAGTATGGACACAGTATGGACACAGCATGGACACAGACACAGTATGGACACAGCATGGACACAGACACAGTATGGACACAGTATGGACACAGCATGGACACAGACACAGTATGGACACAGTATGGACACAGCATGGACACAGACACAGTATGGACACAGCATGGACACAGACACAGTATGGACACAGCATGGACACAGACACAGTATGGACACAGCATAGACACAGTATGGACACAGTATGGACACAGCATGGACACAGCATGGACACAGTATGGACACAGACACAGTATGGACACAGCATAGACACAGTATGGACACAGCATGGACACAGTATGGACACAGTATGGACACAGCATGGACACAGTATGGACACAGACACAGTATGGACACAGCATAGACACAGTATGGACACAGTATGGACACAGACACAGCATGGACACAGCATGGACACAGTATAGACACAGTATGGACACAGTATGGACACCGTATAGACACAGTATGGACACAGCATGGACACAGTATGGACACAGCATGGACACAGCATGGACACAGTATGGACACAGACACAGCATGGACACAGCATGGACACAGCATGGACACAGTATGGACACAGCATAGACACAGTATGGACACAGTATGGACACAGCATGGACACCGTATAGACACAGTATGGACACAGCATGGACACAGTATGGACACAGCATGGACACAGCATGGACACAGTATGGACACAGCATAGACACAGCATGGACACAGTATGGACACAGACACAGCATGGACACAGCATGGACACAGCATGGACACAGTATGGACACAGCATGGACACAGTATAGACACAGTATGGACACAGTATAGACACAGCATAGACACAGTATGGACACAGCATAGACACAGTATAGACACAGCATGGACACAGCATGGACACAGTATGGACACAGCATAGACACAGTATAGACACAGTATGGACACAGTATGGACACAGCATGGACACAGTATGGACACAGTATGGACACAGCATAGACACAGTATGGACACAGTATGGACACAGCATGGACACAGTATGGACACAGTATAGACACAGCATAGACACAGTATGGACACAGTATGGACACAGTATGGACACAGCATGGACACAGTATGGACACAGCATGGACACAGCATGGACACAGTATGGACACAGACACAGCATGGACACAGCATGGACACAGCATGGACACAGTATGGTCACAGTATGGACACAGCATAGACACAGTATGGACACAGCATGGACACAGTATGGACACAGCATGGACACAGCATGGACACAGTATGGACACAGACACAGCATGGACACAGCATGGACACAGCATGGACACAGCATGGACACAGCATGGACACAGCATGGACACAGTATGGTCACAGTATGGACACAGCATAGACACAGTATGGACACAGCATAGACACAGTATGGACACAGTATGGACACAGCATGGACACAGTATGGACACAGTATGGACACAGCATAGACACAGCATGGACACAGTATGGACACAGCATGGACACAGTATGGACACAGCATAGACACAGTATGGACACAGTATGGACACAGTATGGACACAGCATGGACACAGTATGGACACAGTATGGACACAGTATGGACACAGCATGGACACAGCATGGACACAGACACAGCATGGACACAGCATGGACACAGTATAGACACAGTATGGACACAGACACAGCATGGACACAGCATGGACACAGTATGGACACAGTATGGACACAGTATGGACACAGCATAGACACAGCATGGACACAGTATAGACACAGTATGGACACAGCATAGACACAGTATAGACACAGTATGGACACAGTATGGACACAGTATGGACACAGTATGGACACAGACACAGTATGGACACAGTATAGACACAGTATGGACACAGTATGGACACAGTATAGACACAGTATGGACACAGTATAGACACAGTATGGACACAGCATAGACACAGTATGGACACAGTATAGACACAGTATGGACACAGTATGGACACAGTATGGACACAGTATAGACACAGTATAGACACAGTATAGACACAGTATGGACACAGTATAGACACAGCATAGACACAGCATAGACACAGAATAGACACAGTATAGACACAGTATGGACACAGTATGGACACAGTATGGACACAGTATGGACACAGTATAGACACAGTATGGACACAGTATAGACACAGCATAGACACAGCATAGACACAGCATAGACACAGTATAGACACAGCATAGACACAGCATAGACACAGACACAGTATGGACACAGCATAGACACAGCATAGACACAGCATAGACACAGACACAGTATGGACACAGTATGGACACAGTATGGACACAGACACAGCATAGACACAGTATAGACACAGTATGGACACAGCATAGACACAGTATGGACACAGTATGGACACAGTATGGACACAGCATAGACACAGACACAGTATGGACACAGCATAGACACAGCATAGACACAGTATGGACACAGCATAGACACAGCATAGACACAGTATAGACACAGCATAGACACAGACACAGTATGGACACAGCATAGACACAGCATAGACACAGTATAGACACAGCATAGACACAGTATGGACACAGCATAGACACAGTATGGACACAGTATGGACACAGTATGGACACAGTATGGACACAGTATAGACACAGTATGGACACAGTATAGACACAGTATGGACACAGCATAGACACAGTATGGACACAGTATGGACACAGTATAGACACAGTATGGACACAGTATGGACACAGTATGGACACAGCATAGACACAGCATAGACACAGTATAGACACAGTATGGACACAGCATAGACACAGTATGGACACAGTATGGACACAGCATAGACACAGTATGGACACAGTATGGACACAGTATGGACACAGTATAGACACAGTATGGACACAGACACAGTATGGACACAGCATAGACACAGCATAGACACAGCATAGACACAGTATGGACACAGTATGGACACAGTATAGACACAGCATAGACACAGCATAGACACAGTATGGACACAGTATGGACACAGCATAGACACAGTATGGACACAGTATGGACACAGTATGGACACAGTATGGACACAGTATGGACACAGCATAGACACAGTATGGACACAGTATGGACACAGTATGGACACAGTATGGACACAGTATGGACACAGTATAGACACAGTATGGACACAGTATAGACACAGTATGGACACAGCATAGACACAGTATGGACACAGTATAGACACAGTATGGACACAGACACAGTATAGACACAGTATGGACACAGTATGGACACAGTATGGACACAGTATGGACACAGCATGGACACAGCATAGACACAGCATAGACACAGTATGGACACAGTATGGACACAGTATGGACACAGTATGGACACAGCATGGACACAGCATAGACACAGCATAGACACAGTATGGACACAGTATGGACACAGTATGGACACAGTATGGACACAGTATGGACACAGAATGGACACAGCATGGACACAGCATAGACACAGTATAGACACAGTATGGACACAGCATAGACACAGTATGGACACAGTATGGACACAGTATGGACACAGACACAGTATAGACACAGTATGGACACAGTATGGACACAGTATGGACACAGTATGGACACAGTATGGACACAGACACAGTATAGACACAGTATGGACACAGTATGGACACAGTATGGACACAGTATAGACACAGTATAGACACAGTATAGACACATTATGGACACAGTATGGACACAGCATGGACACAGTATGGACACAGTATGGACACAGTATAGACACAGTATGGACACAGTATGGACACAGTATGGACACAGTATGGACACAGTATGGACGCAGTATGGACACGGACACAGTATGGACACAGACACAGTATGGACACAGTATAGACACAGTATGGACACAGTATGGACACAGTATAGACACAGTATAGACACAGTATAGACACATTATGGACACAGTATGGACACAGCATGGACACAGTATGGACACAGTATGGACACAGTATAGACACAGTATGGACACAGTATGGACACAGTATGGACACAGTATGGACACAGTATGGACGCAGTATAGACACAGTATGGACACAGACACAGTATGGACACAGTATGGACACAGTATGGACACAGTATGGACACAGACACAGTATGGACACAGTATGGACACAGACACAGTATGGACACAGTATGGACACAGTATGGACGCAGTATGGACACAGCATGGACACAGTATAGACACAGTATGGACACAGACACAGTATGGACACAGTATGGACACAGTATGGACACAGTATGGACACAGTATGGACACAGTATGGACACAGCATAGACACAGTATGGACACAGTATGGACACAGTGTAGACACAGCATAGACACAGCATAGACACAGCATAGACACAGTATGGACACAGTATAGACACAGTATAGACACAGCATAGACACAGTATGGACACAGTATGGACACAGTATGGACACAGTATGGACACAGTATAGACACAGTATGGACACAGTATGGACACAGTATAGACACAGCATAGACACAGCATAGACACAGTATGGACACAGTATGGACACAGTATGGACACAGTGTAGACACAGCATAGACACAGCATAGACACAGCATAGACACAGCATAGACACAGTATGGACACAGTATGGACACAGTATGGACACAGTATAGACACAGTATAGACACAGTATAGACACAGTATGGACACAGTATGGACACAGTATGGACACAGTATAGACACAGTATGGACACAGTATAGACACAGCATAGACACAGCATAGACACAGCATAGACACAGTATAGACACAGCATAGACACAGCATAGACACAGACACAGTATGGACACAGCATAGACACAGCATAGACACAGCATAGACACAGCATAGACACAGACACAGCATAGACACAGTATGGACACAGTATGGACACAGTATGGACACAGACACAGCATAGACACAGTATAGACACAGTATGGACACAGCATAGACACAGCATAGACACAGTATGGACACAGTATGGACACAGTATGGACACAGTATGGACACAGTATGGACACAGACACAGTATAGACACAGTATGGACACAGTATGGACACAGTATGGACACAGCATAGACACAGTATGGACACAGCATAGACACAGCATAGACACAGTATGGACACAGTATGGACACAGTATGGACACAGTATGGGCACAGTATAGACACAGTATGGACACAGTATGGACACAGCATAGACACAGTATGGACACAGTATGGACACAGTATGGACACAGTATGGACACAGTATGGACACAGTATAGACACAGTATGGACACAGTATGGACACAGTATAGACACAGCATGGACACAGCATGGACACAGTATGGACACAGTATAGACACAGTATGGACACAGTATGGACACAGTATGGACACAGTATGGACACAGCATAGACACAGTATGGACACAGTATGGACACAGTATGGACACAGTATGGACACAGCATAGACACAGTATGGACACAGTATGGACACAGTATAGACACAGCATGGACACAGCATGGACACAGTATGGACACAGTATAGACACAGTATGGACACAGTATGGACACAGTATAGACACAGTATGGACACAGCATAGACACAGTATGGACACAGTATGGACACAGTATGGACACAGTATAGACACAGTATGGACACAGTATAGACACAGTATGGACACAGCATAGACACAGTATGGACACAGTATGGACACAGTATAGACACAGCATAGACACAGCATAGACACAGTATGGACACAGTATGGACACAGCATAGACACAGTATGGACACAGTATGGACACAGTATGGACACAGTATGGACACAGTATGGACACAGTATAGACACAGTATGGACACAGTATAGACACAGTATGGACACAGCATAGACACAGCATAGACACAGTATGGACACAGTATGGACACAGTATGGACACAGTATGGACACAGTATAGACACAGTATGGACACAGTATAGACACAGTATGGACACAGTATGGACACAGCATAGACACAGTATAGACACAGTATGGACACAGTATGGACACAGTATGGACACAGTATGGACACAGCATAGACACAGTATGGACACAGACACAGTATGGACACAGTATGGACACAGTATGGACACAGTATGGACACAGTATGGACACAGTATGGACACAGTATAGACACAGTATGGACACAGTATGGACACAGCATAGACACAGTATGGACACAGACACAGTATGGACACAGTATGGACACAGTATGGACACAGTATGGACACAGTATGGACACAGTATGGACACAGTATGGACACAGTATAGACACAGTATGGACACAGTATGGACACAGTATGTACACAGACACAGTATTGACACAGTATGGACACAGTATGGACACAGTATGGACACAGTATGGACACAGTATGGACACAGTATAGACACAGTATGGACACAGTATGGACACAGACACAGTATGGACACAGTATGGACACAGTATGGACACAGTATGGACACAGTATGGACACATACACAGTATGGACACAGTATGGACACAGTATGGACACAGTATGGACACAGTATGGACACAGACACAGTATGGACACAGTATGGACACAGTATGGACACAGCATAGACACAGTATGGACACAGACACAGTATGGACACAGTATGGACACAGTATGGACACAGTATGGACACAGTATGGACACAGACACAGTATGGACACAGTATGGACACAGTATGGACACAGTATGGACACAGTATGGACACAGTATGGACACAGTATGGACACAGTATAGACACAGTATGGACACAGTATGGACACAGACACAGTATAGACACAGTATAGACACAGCATAGACACAGTATAGACACAGCATAGACACAGCATAGACACAGACACAGTATGGACACAGTATGGACACAGTATGGACACAGTATGGACACAGCATAGACACAGTATGGACACAGTATAGACACAGCATAGACACAGTATGGACACAGCATGGACACAGTATGGACACAGCATAGACACAGTATGGACACAGTATGGACACAGTATGGACACAGCATAGACACAGTATGGACACAGCATAGACACAGCATAGACACAGTATAGACACAGCATAGACACAGTATGGACACAGCATGGACACAGTATGGACACAGCATGGACACAGTATAGACACAGTATGGACACAGTATAGACACAGTATGGACACAGTATAGACACAGTATGGACACAGCATAGACACAGTATGGACACAGCATGGACACAGTATAGACACAGTATGGACACAGCATGGACACAGTATGGACACAGTATAGACACAGTATAGACACAGCATAGACACAGTATGGACACAGCATGGACACAGTATAGACACAGTATGGACACAGTATAGACACAGTATGGACACAGCATAGACACAGCATGGACACAGTATGGACACAGTATGGACACAGTATAGACACAGTATGGACACAGTATGGACACAGCATAGACACAGTATGGACACAGTATGGACACAGTATGGACACAGTATGGACACAGTATGGACACAGTATGGACACAGCATAGACACAGTATGGACACAGTATGGACACAGTATGGACACAGCATAGACACAGTATGGACACAGTATGGACACAGTATGGACACAGTATGGACACAGTATGGACACAGTATGGACACAGTATAGACACAGTATGGACACAGCATAGACACAGTATGGACACAGACACAGCATAGACACAGTATGGACACAGCATGGACACAGTATGGACACAGTATGGACACAGTATGGACACAGTATGGACACAGACACAGCATAGACACAGTATGGACACAGTATAGACACAGTATGGACACAGTATGGACACAGTATGGACACAGTATGGACACAGTATGGACACAGACACAGTATGGACACAGTATAGACACAGTATGGACACAGTATGGACACAGTATAGACACAGTATGGACACAGACACAGTATGGACACAGACACAGTATGGACACAGTATAGACACAGTATGGACACAGTATGGACACAGTATGGACACAGACACAGTATGGACACAGTATGGACACAGTATGGACACAGACACAGTATGGACACAGTATGGACACAGTATGGACACAGTATGGACACAGTATAGACACAGTATGGACACAGTATGGACACAGTATAGACACAGTATGGACACAGTATGGACACAGTATGGACACAGTATGGACACAGTATGGACACAGTATGGACACAGTATGGACACAGTATGGACACAGTATGGACACAGTATAGACACAGTATGGACACAGTATGGACACAGACACAGTATAGACACAGCATGGACACAGTATAGACACAGTATGGACACAGTATGGACACAGTATGGACACAGCATGGACACAGTATAGACACAGTATGGACACAGTATGGACACAGTATGGACACAGTATGGACACAGTATGGGCACAGTATGGACACAGACACAGTATGGACACAGTATGGACACAGACACAGTATGGACACAGTATGGACACAGACACAGTATGGACACAGCATGGACACAGGATAGACACAGTATGGACACAGCATGGACACAGTATGGACACAGCATGGACACAGTATAGACACAGTATGGACACAGACACAGCATAGACACAGTATGGACACAGACACAGCATAGACACAGCATGGACACAGTATGGACACAGTATGGACACAGTATGGGCACAGTATGGACACAGACACAGTATGGACACAGTATGGACACAGACACAGCATAGACACAGCATGGACACAGTATGGACACAGCATGGACACAGTATGGACACAGTATGGACACAGACACAGTATAGACACAGTATAGACACAGTATGGACACAGTATAGACACAGTATGGACACAGTATGGACACAGCATGGACACAGTATGGACACAGTATGGACACAGTATGGACACAGTATGGACACAGTATAGACACAGTATGGACACAGTATGGACACAGTATGGACACAGCATGGACACAGTATGGACACAGCATGGACACAGTATAGACACAGTATAGACACAGTATAGACACAGTATGGGCACAGTATGGACACAGTATAGACACAGTATGGACACAGTATGGACACAGTATGGACACAGTATGGACACAGTATGGACACAGTATAGACACAGTATAGACACAGTATGGACACAGTATGGACACAGACACAGTATAGACACAGTATGGACACAGTATGGACACAGTATGGACACAGTATGGACACAGCATAGACACAGTATGGACACAGCATGGACACAGTATGGACACAGTATGGACACAGTATGGACACAGACACAGTATGGACACAGCATAGACACAGTATGGACACAGTATGGACACAGACACAGTATGGACACAGTATGGACACAGCATGGACACAGACACAGTATGGACACAGCATGGACACAGACACAGTATGGACACAGTATGGACACAGCATGGACACAGACACAGTATGGACACAGTATGGACACAGCATGGACACAGACACAGTATGGACACAGCATGGACACAGACACAGTATGGACACAGCATGGACACAGACACAGTATGGACACAGCATAGACACAGTATGGACACAGTATGGACACAGCATGGACACAGCATGGACACAGTATGGACACAGACACAGTATGGACACAGCATAGACACAGTATGGACACAGCATGGACACAGTATGGACACAGTATGGACACAGCATGGACACAGTATGGACACAGACACAGTATGGACACAGCATAGACACAGTATGGACACAGTATGGACACAGACACAGCATGGACACAGCATGGACACAGTATAGACACAGTATGGACACAGTATGGACACCGTATAGACACAGTATGGACACAGCATGGACACAGTATGGACACAGCATGGACACAGCATGGACACAGTATGGACACAGACACAGCATGGACACAGCATGGACACAGCATGGACACAGTATGGACACAGCATAGACACAGTATGGACACAGTATGGACACAGCATGGACACCGTATAGACACAGTATGGACACAGCATGGACACAGTATGGACACAGCATGGACACAGCATGGACACAGTATGGACACAGCATAGACACAGCATGGACACAGTATGGACACAGACACAGCATGGACACAGCATGGACACAGCATGGACACAGTATGGACACAGCATGGACACAGTATAGACACAGTATGGACACAGTATAGACACAGCATAGACACAGTATGGACACAGCATAGACACAGTATAGACACAGCATGGACACAGCATGGACACAGTATGGACACAGCATAGACACAGTATAGACACAGTATGGACACAGTATGGACACAGCATGGACACAGTATGGACACAGTATGGACACAGCATAGACACAGTATGGACACAGTATGGACACAGCATGGACACAGTATGGACACAGTATAGACACAGCATAGACACAGTATGGACACAGTATGGACACAGTATGGACACAGCATGGACACAGTATGGACACAGCATGGACACAGCATGGACACAGTATGGACACAGACACAGCATGGACACAGCATGGACACAGCATGGACACAGTATGGTCACAGTATGGACACAGCATAGACACAGTATGGACACAGCATGGACACAGTATGGACACAGCATGGACACAGCATGGACACAGTATGGACACAGACACAGCATGGACACAGCATGGACACAGCATGGACACAGCATGGACACAGCATGGACACAGCATGGACACAGTATGGTCACAGTATGGACACAGCATAGACACAGTATGGACACAGCATAGACACAGTATGGACACAGTATGGACACAGCATGGACACAGTATGGACACAGTATGGACACAGCATAGACACAGCATGGACACAGTATGGACACAGCATGGACACAGTATGGACACAGCATAGACACAGTATGGACACAGTATGGACACAGTATGGACACAGCATGGACACAGTATGGACACAGTATGGACACAGTATGGACACAGCATGGACACAGCATGGACACAGACACAGCATGGACACAGCATGGACACAGTATAGACACAGTATGGACACAGACACAGCATGGACACAGCATGGACACAGTATGGACACAGTATGGACACAGTATGGACACAGCATGGATACAGTATGGACACAGCATAGACACAGTATGGACACAGCATTGACACAGTATGGACACAGACACAGCATGGACACAGTATGGACACAGTATGGACACAAATTTATTTCCATTTCCTGTTCCACTATGTCATTTCTCTCCTGTTCTATTGGACCCACCACTATGTCATCTCTCTCCTGTTCTATTGGTTATCAAATCACTTTCTTTCATTGTCCAGAAGCCAAAGGCACAATCCTAGTCATATTATCAACCCATCCTGGTTATAGTATCAACCCATCCTGGTCATATTAACAACCCATCCTGGTCATATTAACAACCCATCCTGGTCATATTAACAACCCATCCTAGTCATATTATCAACCCATCCTGGTCATATTATCAACCCATCCTGGTCATATTATCATCAACCCATCCTGGTCACATTATCAACCCATCCTGGTCATATTATCATCAACCCATCCTGGTCACATTATCATCAACCCATCCTGGTCACATTATCAACCCATCCTGGTCACATTATCAACCCATCCTGGTCATATTATCAACCCATATTATCAACCCATCCTGGTCATATTAACAACCCATCCTGGTTATAGTATCAACCCATCCTGGTCATATTAACAACCCATCCTGGTCATATTATCAACCCATCCTGGTCATATTATCAACCCATCCTGGTCATATTATCAAACCATATTATCAACCCATCCTGGTCGAATTATCAACCATCCTGGTCATATTATCAACCCATCCTGGTTATATTATCAACCCATCCTGGTCGTATCATCAACCCATCCTGGTCGTATCATCAACCCATCCTGGTCGTATCATCAACCCATCCTGGTTATATTATCAACCCATCCTGGTTATATTATCAACCCATCCTGGTTATAGCATCAACCCATCCTGGTTGTTGCGTCTTTAGATTCTGCCGCTTTCTAATTTTCTCTGTCAAATATTGAACCACTATCAGGTGTGCTGTTCAGAACGGTGTCTTCCCAGGTGTGCTGTTCAGTACAGGTGACTTTCCCAGGTGTGCTGTTCAGAACGGTGTCTTCCCAGGTGTGCTGTTCAGTACAGGTGTCTTCTCAGGTGTGCTGTTCAGAACGGTGTCTTCTCAGGTGTGCTGTTCAGAACGGTGTCTTTCTCCAGGTGTGCTGTTCAGAACGGTGTCTTTCCCCAGGTGTGCTGTTCAGTACAGGTGTCTTTCCCAGGTGTGCTGTTCTGAACGGTGTCTTCCCAGGTGTGCTGTTCTGAACGGTGTCTTTCCCAGGTGTGCTGTTCTGAACGGTGTCTTTCCCCAGGTGTGCTGTTCAGAACGGTGTCTTTCCCCAGGTGTGCTGTTCAGTACAGGTGTCTTTCCCAGGTGTGCTGTTCTGAACGGTGTCTTTCCCAGGTGTGCTGTTCTGAACGGTGTCTTTCCCAGGTGTGCTGTTCAGTACAGGTGTCTTTCCCCAGGTGTGCTGTTCAGTACAGGTGTCTTTCC
The DNA here is from genome assembly GCF_036934945.1 of Oncorhynchus masou masou. NCBI lineage: Eukaryota > Metazoa > Chordata > Actinopteri > Salmoniformes > Salmonidae > Oncorhynchus > Oncorhynchus masou. The sequence goes on along the minus strand of NC_088241.1, from coordinate 65,668,702 downwards.
CCAGGTGTGCTGTTCAGAACGGTGTCTTTCCCCAGGTGTGCTGTTCAGTACAGGTGTCTTTCCCCAGGTGTGCTGTTCAGAACGGTGTCTTTCCCCAGGTGTGCTGTTCAGAACGGTGTCTTTCCCCAGGTGTGCTGTTCAGAACGGTGTCTTTCCCAGGTGTGCTGTTCAGAACGGTGTCTTTCCCCAGGTGTGCTGTTCAGAACGGTGTCTTTCCCCAGGTGTGCTGTTCAGTACAGGTGTCTTTCTCCAGGTGTGCTGTTCAGAACGGTGCCTCCCCAGGTGTGCTGTTCAGAACGGTGTCTTTCTCAGGTGTGCTGTTCAGAACGGTGTCTTTCCCCAGGTGTGCTGTTCAGAACGGTGTCTTTCCCAGGTGTGCTGTTCAGAACGGTGTCTTTCCCCAGGTGTGCTGTTCAGAACGGTGTCTTTCCCAGGTGTGCTGTTCAGAACGGTGTCTTTCCCAGGTGTGCTGTTCAGAACGGTGTCTTTCTCCAGGTGTGCTGTTCAGAACGGTGTCTTTCCCCAGGTGTGCTGTTCAGAACGGTGCCTCCCCAGGTGTGCTGTTCTGAACGGTGTCTTTCCCCAGGTGTGCTGTTCTGAATGGTGTCTTTCCCAGGTGTGCTGTTCAGAACGGTGTCTTCCCACGAATTGCATTTTGACAAATGTTTGAAAATGATTTTTTTCATTTTCACTAAACGAGTTGCATGTTCTGTTAATATGCATTACCATCATCTACATGTGATTTCTGTCATTCAGAGCACCGTGGTTTCATGCTCTCACGGGTTACGTACCCAATGGGTCCGTTCGACTTCTTGCCGTGTAAATTTCAATCTTCCCGGTCACGTTGTCCGGGTTCCATATTTTCCTGACGGAAAACCCTGAATCGAGCACACACACGCCCACACAAACCCCAGCCCTGACCTTAATGACAAACGATCAATTATTGAGAGCTGATGAATGTTTAATAACCAGGTGCCATCATGATGAGTTGTATAATGGTGGGGGTAATAATATGACTAGGAGGCTTCTGCTGCATGCTGGATGTGTGGGAGAGCACACTGATATCGCTCCTCTCCCACAGGGGGGACGACAGCTGGAGAAAGATCCAAGAGGAACAAGATGGCAGCAGTCACGGACAGACAGGTACAGTGTGTTACACTCTGAGACACTGTTAACCAGGGTCAAGGCCAGACAGGTACAGTGTATTACACTCTGAGACACTGTTAACCAGGGTCAAGGCCAGACAGGTACAGTGTGTTACACTGTGAGACACTGTTAACCAGGGTCAAGGCCAGACAGGTACAGTGTGTTACACTGTGAGACACTGCCAGGGTCACGGACACACTGTGTTCTGCTCTCAGCAAAGACTGAACATGAGACTGAACGGCACAGTACAGCAGTACTACAGAATGGCTAAGCTAGCGTTAGCCTAGCCAAGCGCCAGCCAGCTCATGTCAATGGGACGAGTTAGCCGTAGCGCTAGCTAGGTCGCGCCAAGCTCCCTGCTGGATTGCAGTGGCCTACTTAAAGACTAATGGATAGAGATACAGAGAGTGAGAAAGCGATAGAGAGAGACTTTGCTGATAGCTACTTTGAGGTGTCTTTCCCAGGTGTGCTGTTCAGAACGGTGTCTTTCTCCAGGTGTGCTGTTCAGAACGGGGGTCTCTACATGTCCTGGTGCTGCTCTCAGGGTCTCTACATGTCCTGGTGCTGCTCTCAGGGTCTCTACATGTCCTGGTGCTGCTCTCAGGGTGTCTACATGTCCTGGTGCTGCTCTCAGGGTGTCTACATGTCCTGGTGCTGCTCTCAGGGTCTCTACATGTCCTGGTGCTGCTCTCAGGGTCTCTACATGTCCTGGTGCTGCTCTCAGGGTCTCTACATGTCCTGGTGCTGCTCTCAGGGTGTCTACATGTCCTTGTGCTGCTCTCAGGGTGTCTACGTGTCCTGGTGCTGCTCTCAGGGTGTCTACATGTCCTGGTGCTGCTCTCAGGGTGTCTACATGTCCTGGTGCTGCTCTCAGGGTCTCTACATGTCCTGGTGCTGCTCTCAGGGTGTCTACGTGTCCTGGTGCTGCTCTCAGGGTGTCTACATGTCCTGGTGCTGCTCTCAGGGTGTCTACATGTCCTGGTGCTGCTCTCAGGGTCTCTACATGTCCTGGTGCTGCTCTCAGGGTCTCTACATGTCCTGGTGCTGCTCTCAGGGTCTCTCCATGTCCTGGTGCTGCTCTCAGGGTCTCTACATGTCCTGGTGCTGCTCTCAGGGTGTCTACGTGTCCTGGTGATGCTCTCAGGGTCTCTACATGTCCTGGTGCTGCTCTCAGTTTCAGTAGACTGCATGACACCGTGCAGTCCACCTTTACAGGTACTGACAGTCTGCGGTTAACTGATGTTAAAACAACCTCACACACACAGTGTTGTCTCTCCAACAAGTCCTGCTTAGTGTTGGGCTGCTAGCAGAACCTGCCCAACAACCTCACACACACAGTGTTTTCTCTCACCTCTAACGTACCATCTATCAGAGCTGTTGTATATAAACCAGCCCTGACATAGTCCACCTGATGGTATTCTAACAGCAGCATGTCCCCACCTCTGACGTACCATCTATGTGTGTGTGTGTGTGTCGGACTGTCTGTCTGTCTGACCGACACACACACACACAGACTGACACACACACACACACACACACATAGATGGTACGTCAGAGGTGGGGACATGCTGCTGTTAGAATACCATCAGGTGGACTATGTCACACACGCACACACACACACACACACACCCTGGCTGTATCTAGGCTATGTAACTCTGCTCTGAGCACTACTCAGGTTGGAAATATATATTTATTTGAACTAATATATATATATATTTTTAAATACTTAGTTTTGCTGCCCACTTTAAAGAAAAACAGAAAATGGATCCTAACAAAAGCCTTCCCAGAGGAGTAGAGGCTGTTATAGCAGCAATGTTCCAACATCTAGTGGAAAGCCTTCCCAGAAGAGTGGAGGCTGTTATAGCAGCAATGTTCCAACATCTAGTGGAAAGCCTTCCCAGAAGAGTGGAGGCTGTTATAGCAGCAATGTTCCAACATCTAGTGGAAAGCCTTCCCAGAAGAGTGGAGGCTGTTATAGCAGCAATGTTCCAACATCTAGTGGAAAGCCTTCCCAGAAGAGTGGAGGCTGTTATAGCAGCAATGTTCCAACATCTAGTGGAAAGCCTTCCCAGAAGAGTTGAGGCTGTTATAGCAGCAATGTTCCAACATCTAGTGGAAAGCCTTCCCAGAAGAGTGGAGGCTGTTATAGCAGCAATGTTCCAACATCTAGTGGAAAGCCTTCCCAGAAGAGTGGAGGCTGTTATAGCAGCAATATTCCAACATCTAGTGGAAAGCCAACCCAGAAGAGTGGAGGGCTGTTATAGCAGCAATGTTCCAACAT
>NC_088241.1:65652775-65660275 GCF_036934945.1 Oncorhynchus masou masou | reverse complement strand
GAGTCATCCTTACATCCAGTCTGTAGCTACAGGAATCATCAGTCATCCTTCCATCCAGTCTGTAGCTACAGGAGTCATCAGTCATCCTTACATCTAGTCTGTAGCTACAGGAGTCATCAGTCATCCAGTCTGTAGCTACAGGAGTCATCAGTCATCCTTACATCTAGTTTGTAGCTACAGGAGTCATCAGTCATCCAGTCTGTAGCTACAGGAGTCATCAGTCATCCTTACATCCAGTCTGTAGCTACAGGAGTCATCAGTCATCCAGTCTGTAGCTACAGGAGTCATCAGTCATCCTTACATCCAGTCTGTAGTTACAGGAGTCATCCTTACATCCAGTCTGTAGTTACAGGAGTCATCAGTCATCCAGTCTGTAGCTACAGGAGTCATCAGTCATCCTTCCATCTAGTCTGTAGCTACAGGAGTCATCAGTCATCCAGTCTGTAGCTACAGGAGTCATCAGTCATCCTTACATCCAGTCTGTAGTTACAGGAGTCATCAGTCATCCTTCCATCCAGTCTGTAGTTACAGGAGTCATCAGTCATCCTTACATCCAGTCTGTAGCTACAGGAGTCATCAGTCATCCTTCCATCTAGTCTGTAGTTACAGGAGTCATCAGTCATCCTTACATCCAGTCTGCAGTTACAGGAGTCATCAGTCATCCTTCCATCCAGTCTGTAGTTACAGGAGTCATCAGTCATCCAGTCTGTAGCTACAGGAGTCATCAGTCATCCTTACATCTAGTCTGTAGCTACAGGAGTCATCAGTCATCCAGTCTGTAGCTACAGGAGTCATCAGTCATCCTTACATCCAGTCTGTAGTTACAGGAGTCATCAGTCATCCTTACATCTAGTCTGTAGCTACAGGAGTCATCAGTCATCCAGTCTGTAGTTACAGGAGTCATCAGTCATCCTTCCATCTAGTCTGTAGCTACAGGAGTCATCAGTCATCAGTCATCCAGTCTGTAGCTACAGGAGTCATCAGTCATCCTTACATCCAGTCTGTAGCTACAGGAGTCATCAGTCATCCTTACATCCAGTCTGTAGCTACAGGAGTCATCAGTCATCCTTACATCCAGTCTGTAGCTACAGGAGTCATCAGTTATCCTTACATCCACTCTGTAGATACAGGAGTCATCCTTACATCCTGCCTGTAGTTACAGGAGTCATCAGTAATCCACTCTGTAGATACAGGAGTCATCCTTACATCCTGCTTGTCGTTACAGGAGTCATCCTTACATCCTGCCTGTAGTTACAGGAGTCATCAGTCATCCACTCTGTAGATACAGGAGTCATCCTTACATCCTGCCTGTAGTTACAGGAGTCATCAGTCATCCAGTCTGTAGCTACAGGAGTCATCAGTCATCCTTCCATCCAGTCTGTAGCTACAGGAGTCATCAGTCATCCAGTCTGTAGTTACAGGAGTCATCAGTCATCCTTACATCCAGTCTGTAGCTACAGGAGTCATCAGTCATCCTTCCATCCAGTCTGTAGCTACAGGAGTCATCAGTCATCCAGTCTGTAGCTACAGGAGTCATCAGTCATCCAGTCTGTAGCTACAGGAGTCATCCTTACATCCAGTCTGTAGTTACAGGAGTCATCAGTCATCCAGTCTGTAGCTACAGGAGTCATCAGTCATCCAGTCTGTAGCTACAGGAGTCATCAGTCATCCAGTCTGTAGTTACAGGAGTCATCAGTCATCCTTACATCCAGTCTATAGCTACAGGAGTCATCAGTCATCCTTACATCCAGTCTGTAGTTACAGGAGTCATCCTTACATCCAGTCTGTAGTTACAGGAGTCATCAGTCATCCTTACATCCAGTCTGTAGTTACAGGAGTCATCAGTCATCCTTACATCCAGTCTGTAGTTACAGGAGTCATCAGTCATCCAGTCTGTAGTTACAGGAGTCATCCTTACATCTAGTCTGTAGTTACAGGAGTCATCAGTCATCCAGTCTGTAGATACAGGAGTCATCAGTCATCCAGTCTGTAGCTACAGGAGTCATCAGTCATCCTTACATCCAGTCTGTAGTTACAGGAGTCATCCTTACATCCAGTCTGTAGCTACAGGAGTCACCAGTCATCCAGTCTGTAGTTACAGGAGTCATCAGTCATCCTTACATCCAGTCTGTAGTTACAGGAGTCATCAGTCATCCAGTCTGCAGTTACAGGAGTCATCAGTCATCCTTACATCCAGTCTGTAGCTACAGGAGTCATCAGTCATCCAGTCTACAGTTACAGGAGTCATCAGTCATCCTTCCATCCAGTCTGTAGTTACAGGAGTCATCAGTCATCCTTACATCCAGTCTGCAGTTACAGGAGTCATCAGTCATCCTTCCATCCACTCTGTAGATACAGGAGTCATCAGTCATCCAGTCTGCAGTTACAGGAGTCATCAGTCATCCTTCCATCCACTCTGCAGTTACAGGAGTCATCAGTCATCCTTGCATCCAGTCTGTAGTTACAGGAGTCATCAGTCATCCTTACATCCAGTCTGTAGTTACAGGAGTCATCAGTCATCAGTCATCCAGTCTGTAGTTACAGGAGTCATCAGTCATCCTTACATCCAGTCTGTAGTTACAGGAGTCATCAGTCATCCTTACATCCAGTCTGTAGCTACAGGAGTCATCAGTCATCAGTCATCCAGTCTGTAGCTACAGGAGTCATCAGTCATCCTTACATCCAGTCTGCAGTTACAGGAGTCATCAGTCATCCAGTCTGTAGCTACAGGAGTCATCAGTCATCCTTACATCCAGTCTGTAGTTACAGGAGTCATCAGTCATCCTTACATCCAGTCTGTAGCTACAGGAGTCATCAGTCATCCTTACATCCAGTCTGTAGTTACAGGAGTCATCAGTCATCCAGTCTGTAGTTACAGGAGTCATCAGTCATCCAGTCTGTAGTTACAGGAGTCATCAGTCATCCTTCCATCTAGTCTGTAGCTACAGGAGTCATCAGTCATCAGTCATCCAGTCTGTAGCTACAGGAGTCATCAGTCATCCAGTCTGTAGTTACAGGAGTCATCAGTCATCCTTACATCTAGTCTGTAGCTACAGGAGTCATCAGTCATCCAGTCTGTAGCTACAGGAGTCATCAGTCATCCTTACATCCAGTCTGTAGTTACAGGAGTCATCAGTCATCCTTACATCCAGTCTGTAGCTACAGGAGTCATCAGTCATCCTTACATCCAGTCTGTAGTTACAGGAGTCATCAGTCATCCTTACATCCAGTCTGTAGTTACAGGAGTCATCAGTCATCCTTACATCCAGTCTGTAGTTACAGGAGTCATCAGTCATCCTTACATCTAGTCTGTAGCTACAGGAGTCTTCAGTCATCCAGTCTGTAGTTACAGGAGTCATCAGTCATCCTTCCATCCTGCCTGTAGCTACAGGAGTCATCAGTCATCCTTACATCCAGTCTGTAGCTACAGGAGTCATCAGTCATCCTTACATCCAGTCTGTAGTTACAGGAGTCATCAGTCATCCTTACATCCAGTCTGTAGTTACAGGAGTCATCAGTCATCCTTACATCCAGTCTGTAGTTACAGGAGTCATCAGTCATCCTTACATCCAGTCTGTAGTTACAGGAGTCATCAGTCATCCAGTCTGTAGCTACAGGAGTCATCCTTACATCCAGTCTGTAGTTACAGGAGTCATCAGTCATCAGTCATCCAGTCTGTAGTTACAGGAGTCATCAGTCATCCTTCCATCTAGTCTGTAGTTACAGGAGTCATCAGTCATCCAGTCTGTAGCTACAGGAGTCATCAGTCATCCTTACATCCAGTCTGTAGATACAGGAGTCATCCTTACATCCACTCTGTAGATACAGGAGTCATCAGTCATCCTTACATCCAGTCTGTAGCTACAGGAGTTATCAGTCATCCAGTCTGTAGTTACAGGAGTCATCCTTACATCCTGCCTGTAGTTACAGGAGTCATCAGTCATCCAGTCTGTAGATACAGGAGTCATCCTTACATCCTGCCTGTAGTTACAGGAGTCATCAGTCATCCAGTCTGTAGCTACAGGAGTCATCAGTCATCCTTACATCCAGTCTGTAGTTACAGGAGTCATCAGTCATCCTTACATCCAGTCTGTAGCTACAGGAGTCATCAGTCATCAGTCATCCAGTCTGTAGTTACAGGAGTCATCAGTCATCCAGTCATCCAGTCTGTAGTTACAGGAGTCATCAGTCATCCTTACATCCAGTCTGTAGTTACAGGAGTCATCAGTCATCCTTACATCCAGTCTGTAGCTACAGGAGTCATCAGTCATCCTTACATCCAGTCTGTAGTTACAGGAGTCATCAGTCATCAGTCATCCAGTCTGTTGCTACAGGTGTCATCAGTCATCCAGTCTATAGCTACAGGAGTCATCCTTACATCCAGTCTGTAGTTACAGGAGTCATCAGTCATCAGTCATCCAGTCTATAGCTACAGGAGTCATCAGTCATCCAGTCTGTAGCTACAGGAGTCATCAGTCATCCAGTCTGTAGCTACAGGAGTCATCAGTCATCCAGTCTGTAGCTACAGGAGTCCAAAGCGGTGTAGTATCTAGAGAGTAGGGCTATCTCCTTTCCTTCATCACCAATGCCATCATAACTGATGATCAGACAAGGTAGTATGTTACATTCAATATCAGGTCAGTGAAGAGGAAGGAGAAGAGTGAAGAGGAAGGAGAAGAGTGAAGAGGAAGGAGAAGAGTGAAGAGGAAGGAGAAGAGTGAAGAGGAAGGAGAAGAGTGAAGAGGAAGGAGAAGAGTGAAGAGGAAGGAGAGGAAGCCACTCAAGACTATTGAGATGTACCATGCTGTCTTCAAAGTTAATCTGGTTAACTAAAGCCAGAGGGAGAGCCGTTAGAAACGTAGCAAGCTTAGGACACAGACAATAAATCTGTGAGATGCACCCTGGGTGTCTCCAGCTCTCTCTCTCTCTCTCTCTCTCTCTCTCTCTCTCTCTCTCTCTCCCTCTTTACCTCCCAGCTCTCTCTCTCTCTCTACCTCTCTCCCTCTTTACCTCCCAGCTCTCTCTCTCTCTCTACCTCCCGTCTCTCTCTCTGTCTCTCTCTCTGTCTCTCTCTCTGTCTCTCTCTCTCTCTCTCTCTCTCTCTCTCTCTCTCTCTCTCTCTCTCTCTCTCTCCCTCTCTCTTTCTCTGTCTCTCTCTCTGTCTCTCTCTCTGTCTCTCTCTCTGTCTCTCTCTCTGTCTCTCTCTCTGTCTCTCTCTCTCTCTCTCTCTGTCTCTCTCTGTCTCTCTCTCTCTCAATTCAATTCAAGGGCTTTATTGGCATGGGTAACATGTGTTAACATTGCCAAAGCAAGTAAGGTAGGTAATATATAAAGTGAAATAAACAATAAAAATTAACAGTAGACATCACACATACAGGAGTTTCGAAACAATACTCTCTCTCTCTCTACCTCTCCCCCTCTCTCTCTCTACCTCTCTCTCTACCTCTCTCTCTACCTCTCTCTCTACCTCTCTCTACCTCTCTCTCTACATCTCTCTCTACCTCTCCCCGCTCTCTCTCTACCTCTCTCTCTACCTCTCTCTCTACCTCTCTCTACCTCCCTACCTACCTACCTACCAAGCAGGACAAAGAGGAGGAGAATCAGTGGAAAAGTGTTTTATTTATGTTCCAACTTAACCTCGTCTTCAATCTGATTGCCATCAGGGATGTTTTTTAGGATCCAATTCATACAGTCTCATCTTTACCACATTCTTGCCTGGATAATAAGCATTTTCTATAGAGAGTAGTCGAGGGGCGGATGACTCTCTGATTAAATCCATTGAAAATGAACCGTGACAAAGAAACTATTTTTAATACATATTAGCCAGGTCCTAAGAAACTGTACACGACTAAATAAAAGTGTATTTTCAAAAGAACAGAGTGGATGTGACATATGTTATATATGCTACATGGCTGCATCATGCTAATGAAATCAATAGATACTTTAGTTCAGTAAAACAGGTAAGACACACTTGGGCTACTCTGATCCTAGTCAACACATTTTATAGCATATAATGAAATAACAAGAACACAGATAATGTTTGTTTATAACTTAAGGTCACAGCAACATGTGGAATTGCTGTTATACAAAAAACATATTTTGAAACAGAGCCCAAGACCGTGATGTTTTGATCTCAGCGCTTTCTTTCCTTCACTCCACGTTGTTAGGGAGCAGGTGTAGGGTCTTTCCTTCACTCCATGTTGTTAGGGAGCAGGCGAAGGGTCTGTCCATCACTCCACGTTGTTAGGGAGCAGGTGTAGGGTCTTTCCTTCACTCCACGTTGTTAGGGAGCAGGTGTAGGGTCTTTCCATCACTCCACGTTGTTAGGGAGCAGGTGTAGGGTCTTTCCTTCACTCCACATTGTTAGGGAGCAGGCGTAGGGTCTTTCCATCACTCCACGTTGTTAGGGAGCAGGCGTAGGGTCTTTCCTTCACTCCACGTTGTTAGGGAGCAGGTGTAGGGTCTTTCCTTCACTCCATGTTGTTAGGGAGCAGGCGTAGGGTCTTTCCTTCACTCCACGTTGTTAGGGAGCAGGGTTTTACCTTCACTCCACGTTGTTAGGGAGCAGGCATAGGGTCTTTCCATCACTCCACATTGTTAGGGAGCAGGCATAGGGTCTTTCCTTCACTCCACGTTGTTAGGGAGCAGGGTTTTACCTTCACTCCACGTTGTTAGGGAGCAGGCATAGGGTCTTTCCATCACTCCACGTTGTTAGGGAGCAGGCATAGGGTCTTTCCTTCACTCCACGTTGTTAGGAAGCAGGTGTAGGGTCTTTCCTTCACTCCATGTTGTTAGGGAGCAGGCGAAGGGTCTGTCCATCACTCCACGTTGTTAGGGAGCAGGTGTAGGGTCTTTCCTTCACTCCACGTTGTTAGGGAGCAGGTGTAGGGTCTTTCCTTCACTCCACATTGTTAGGGAGCAGGCGTAGGGTCTTTCCATCACTCCACATTGTTAGGGAGCAGGCGTAGGGTCTTTCCTTCACTCCACGTTGTTAGGGAGCAGGTGTAGGGTCTTTCCTTCACTCCATGTTGTTAGGGAGCAGGCGTAGGGTCTTTCCTTCACTCCACGTTGTTAGGGAGCAGGGTTTTACCTTCACTCCACGTTGTTAGGGAGCAGGCGTAGGGTCTTTCCTTCACTCCACGTTGTTAGGGAGCAGGGTTTTACCTTCACTCCACGTTGTTAGGGAGCAGGCATAGGGTCTTTCCATCACTCCACATTGTTAGGGAGCAGGCATAGGGTCTTTCCTTCACTCCACGTTGTTAGGGAGCAGGGTTTTACCTTCACTCCACGTTGTTAGGGAGCAGGCATAGGGTCTTTCCATCACTCCACGTTGTTAGGGAGCAGGCATAGGGTCTTTCCTTCACTCCACGTTGTTAGGGAGCAGGGTTTTACCTTCACTCCACGTTGTTAGGGAGCAAGCATATGGTCTTTCCATCACTCCACGTTGTTAGGGAGCAGGCATAGGGTCTTTCCATCACTCCACATTGTTAGGGAGCAGGC
>NC_088241.1:65575712-65652275 GCF_036934945.1 Oncorhynchus masou masou | reverse complement strand
TTTCCATTCCATCACTCCACGTTGTTAGGGAGCAGGCGTAGGGTTTCCATTCCTTTGTTAGGGAGCAGGCTCCACGTTGTTTCCTTCACTCCATGTTGTTAGGGAGCAGGCGTAGGGTCTTTCCTTCACTCCACGTTGTTAGGGAGCAGGTGTAGGGTCTTTCCTTAACTCCACGTTGTTAGGGAGCAGGCATAGGGTCTTTAATTGAGACCATCTTTATTCCCACAGTGAATCTTTCTGGGTCCATCCAGTTGTGGTCAGAAAACAACGTGTTAATGGAGGGTCGTGTGTTGACAGAGACAATGTGTTAGTGGAGGGCCGTGTGTTGACAGAGACAATGTGTTAATGGAGGGCCGTGTGTTGACAGAGACAATGTGTTAGTGGAGGGCCGTGTGTTGACAGAGACAATGTGTTAGTGGAGGGTAGTGTGTTGACAGAGACAATGTGTTAGTGGAGGGCCGTGTGTTGACAGAGAAATGTGTTAGTGGAGGGCCGTGTGTTGACAGAGACAATGTGTTAGTGGAGGGCCGTGTGTTGACAGAGACAATGTGTTAATGGAGGGGCCGTGTGTTGACAGAGACAATGTGTTAATGGAGGGCCGTGTGTTGACAGAGACAATGTGTTAGTGGAGGGCCGTGTGTTGACAGAGACAATGTGTTAGTGGAGGGCCGTGTGTTGACAGAGACAATGTGTTAGTGATGATGGGCCGTGTGTTGACAGAGACAATGTGAGTTGACACACCCCAAAGAAAAAAAAAGAAGTTCAGAACCGCCAGGAGGACGGTTAACTGCCGTTGCCTAGCAACCATCCAGAGATTAAGAGCGTAGTGTGTGCCAGCGTCAACCTCAGCATGACGGCTACATTTCACACTGAGCCCTGGGCAGAAGTTTCCCGCAAATCACGACTAGGTGGTTTTAGGCTTTGATACTAGCAAACACCTTATAGACATAAACAAAAAGGCTGGATGAGTTGGTGGAAATGTCTGAATGTTTGAAAAGTGCATCTTTATGTCTCCGTCTCACACCTCTCTGTCCTACCTCTCCTCAAATCCTTCCTTCCACACCCAGTCTGTGTCCCAAATGGCACAGTATCCCCTCTCAGGTCAAAGTAGTGCGCTATATAGGGGAGAGACAAACATCCCAGAGTTCATATCTTCAGGCCAGACAGTCAATAGAGCATCTGGTTTGGGGTAACAGAGTCCTCCTGACTAGAGCGCAGAGGGTTCATGGACACCCTGGTTATTGGCTCCGGTCAAAAGTAGTACACCAACATTTTAAATAGGGTTCCCGTTTGGGACACACCCTCTCAGGTCCAAATCAATACTGTTTTAAATTCTTCCTATCTGACATGGACCCAAAACAGACCCTACAAGTCTCTGTGACGTGGCGCTCCCCGTTGCTCCTCCCACCACCTCCCAGGACAATACTGAGCTGGAAAATAAGGAGGTATGATGAGGGGAGAGGAAAGAGAGAGAGGGGGGGGATAGGGGAGAAAGAGAGGCCCGGCTAACCCGTGACGGAACTCGCTCCGTTTGGGGAAAATAAACGACCAATGGTGCAATTCCCCCACGTCCTAACAGAGGATTGCTCCCTCCCTTCCGAGTGGCGCAGCGGTCTAAGACACTGCATCTCAGTGCTAGAGGAGTCACTACAGACCCTGGTTCAGAGGGGCGTCACTACAGACCCTGGTTCAGCGGTCTGAGGAGTCACTACAGACCCTGGTTCAGCGGTCTAAGGCACTGCATCTCAGTGTTAGAGGAGTCACTACAGACCCTGGTTCAGAGGGGCGTCACTACAGACCCTGGTTCAGCGGTCTAAAACACTGCATCTCAGTGTTAGAGGAGTCACTACAGACCCTGGTTCAGAGGGGCGTCACTACAGACCCTGGTTCAGCGGTCTGAGGAGTCACTACAGACCCTGGTTCAGCGGTCTAAGGCACTGCATCTCAGTGCTAGAGGTGTCACTACAGACCCTGGTTCGATTCCAGGATATATCACATCCGGCCGTGATCAAATCAAATCAAATCAAATTTATTTGTCACATACACATGGTTAGCAGATGTTAATGCGAGTGTAGCGAAATGCTTGTGCTTCTAGTTCCGACAATGCAGTAATAACCAACAAGTAATCTAACTAACAATTCCTAAACTACTGTCTTATACACAGTGTAAGGGGATAAAGAATATGTACATAAGGATATATGAATGAGTGATGGTACAGAGCAGCATAGGCAAGATACAGTAGATGGTATTGAGTACATTATATACATATGAGATGAGTATGTAAACAAAGTGGCATAGTTAAAGTGGCTAGTGATACATGTATTACATAAGGATGCAGTCGATGATATAGAGTACAGTATATACGTATGCATATGAGATGAATAATGTAGGGTAAGTAACATTATATAAGGTAGCATTGTTTAAAGTGGCTAGTGATATATTTACATAATTTCCCATCAATTCCCATTATTAAAGTGGCTGGAGTTGAGTCAGTGTGTTGGCAGCAGCCACTCAATGTTAGTGGTGGCTGTTTAACAGTCTGATGGCCTTGAGATAGAAGCTGTTTTTCAGTCTCTTGGTCCTATAGGGCGGTGCACAATTGGCCCAGCGTCGTCCGGGTTTGGCCGAGGGTAGGCCGTCATTGTAAAATAAGAATTTGTTCTTAACTGACTTGCCTAGTTAAATAAAGGTTAAATAAATAATAAACTGTAATTCCTCCCTCCCCATTGGCTCTCCATATGGAGCAGAAGAAGCCATCGTGGCTGCAACATTGCTCAATAAAAACCCAGCAATACAATTTTACAGTGTGGAATACTGCGACACAAAGGGTAGCCTATCTAGTGCACGACTTTAGACCAGAGCCCTATGGCACCCTATTCCCTATATAGTGCACTACTTTAGACCAGAGACATATGGCACCCTATTCCCTATATAGTGCACTACTTTAGACCAGAGCCCTATGGCACCCTATTCCCTATGTATATAGTGCATGACTTTTGACCAAAACCCATAGTGCACTATATAGGGAATAGGGTGCTATTTGGGATTAAATCCTATTTTTCTAGAATGATCTCATTAGAGTAGATTAAGAGTTTAAAGTAAACATGTCCCCTTCTAACTCACCAGCGTTTCATAGTTCCTGTACATGAACGCAGGCATCTACAGGCTAGTGGAGCTGTTTCATAGTTCCTGTACATGAACGCAGGCATCTACAGGCTAGTGGAGCTGTTTCATAGTTCCTGCACATGAACGCAGGCATCTACAGGCTAGTGGAGCCTCAAGGTGAATGGTTGTGACTGTGTAAACCTGAAGCCAACTAACCCACATGATTACAGGCATGCTATGCTGGCACATGCCCCCCCCCTCCCCTGGCAGACTTTAGGGTTTGTCTCAAATGACACCCTGTTTCCTACATACAGGACCCTGGTCCAAAGTAGTGCACTACGAAGGGGAATAGGGTGCCATTTGGAACAGTCTGGGAGTGAGAGGTTGTGGATGTATGTGTTGTTGTCGTATAACAAGTGGTTCAGTGTTTTGAAGTTGAAGAGCCCCTCCACACACACACACACACACACACACACACCCCACTCAGTCTTCCGCTCATCACAACAACTCGCCCCCTCCAGCAGTATAAACTCAGTGCCCCGTCGTCTCTCTGTCTTCACGGCGGCTGAACCCATGTGGAACAGAACTGTTTGGTAGTTGTCAAACACGATCGTTAGGGAACCAGCGCTTTAATGGTGTGCTACTAGTCTTTCCCTGTGGAACCCCTCACCCGTGGGTTCTAGAGTTGTCCCTGTATGGCTTCTAGAGTTGTCCCTGTATGAGTTCTAGAGTTTTCCCTGTATGGATTATAGAGTTGTTCCTGTATGGGTTCTAGCTCTGTATGGGTTCTAGAGTTGTCCCTGTATGGGTTCAAGCCTTGTATGGGTTCTAGCCCTGTATGGGTTCTAGAGTTGTCCCTGTATGGGTTCAAGCCCTGTATGGGTTCTAGCCCTGTATGGGTTCTAGCCCTGTAAGGGTTCTAGAGTTGTCCCTGTATGGGTTCTAGCCCTGTATGGGTTCTAGCCCTGTACGGGTTCTAGATTTGTCCCTGTATGGGTTCTAGAGTTGTCCCTGTATGGTTTCTGGAGTTGTCCCTGTATGGGTTCTAGGGTTTTCCCTGTATGGGTTCTAGCCCTGTATGGGTTCTAGAGTTGTCCATGTATGGGTTCTAGAGTTGTCCCTGTATGGTTTCTAGCCCTGTATGGGTTCTAGCCCTGTATGGGTTCTAGATTTGTCCCTGTATGGGTTCTAGAGTTGTCCCTGTATGGCTTCTAGAGTTTTCCCTGTATGGGTTCTAGAGTTGTCCCTGTATGGTTTCTAGCCCTGTATGGGTTCTAGCCCTGTATGGGTTCTAGATTTGTCCCTGTATGGGTTCTAGAGTTGTCCCTGTATGGCTTCTAGAGTTGTCCCTGGGCTGGCTGGATTAGAGACCCTATGTGTCCTGGTCAGAGGAACGGTCCAGGCTGCATTAGAGACCCTATGTGCCCTGGCCAGAGGAACTGTCCTGGCTGGATTAGAGACCCTATGTGTCCTGGTCATGGTTGTGAGGTCTGGGGTCCTGCTCACCAACCAAGAATTCGCTAAATGAGACAAAACACCAAATTGACACTAAATCAGAATTCTCCAAAAAATATCCTCTGTGTACAACGTAAAACACCAAATAATGCATGCAGAACAGATTTAGGCCGATACCCACTAATGATCATAATCCCGACAGGCTACGTGCTCACTGCCCACAAAATGAGTGGCTCAGTCCTGTGACACCCCACTCAGTCCACTAGGTCCTGTGTGGCTCAGTCGGTAGAGCATGGCGCTTGCAACGCCAAGCGTCGTGGGTTCGATTCCCGCTGTGGCCACCCATATGTAAAAGTAGTGGCCCCAGCCGACTTGTAAGTCGCTTTGGACAAAAGCGTCTGCTAAATGGGATATATATATATAAAATGAGGTGGGGACACACATTTCCCTCAGATTACACAGATCCACAAATAATTTGAAAACAAACCCGGTTTTTGATAAACACCCATATCTATTGGGCGAAATTCCACAGTGTTCCATCACAGCAGCAAGATGTGTGACCTGTTGCCACGAGAAAAGGGCAACCAGTGAAGAACAAACACCATTGTAAATACACCCCCTTTTGCACATCATTACAACACTGTATATAGACATCATATGATATTGAAATGTCTTTACTCTTTTGAAACTTCTGTGAGTGTAATGTTTACTGTTAATTATCTACCTCACTTGCTTTGGCAATGTTAACATATGTTTCCCATGCCAATAAAGCCCTTAAAATATATATACGAGAGAGAGAGAGAGAGAGAGAGAGAGAGAGAGGTAGAGAGGTAGAGGTAGAGAGGTAGAGGTAGAGGTAGAGGTAGAGAGGTAGAGGTAGAGGTAGAGAGGTAGAGAGGTAGAGAGAGAGACAGAGCGAGAGAGAGAGAGAGACAGAGAGAGAGAGAGAGAGAGAGAGAGACAGAGAGAGAGAGAGAGAGAGAGAGAGAGAGGGAGAGAGAGAGAGAGAGAGAGAGAGAGAGAGAGAGAGAGAGGAGAGAGAGAGAGAGAGAGAGAGAGAGAGAGAGAGAGAGTAGAGAGGTATAGGTAGAGAGAGAGAGAGAGAGAGAGAGAGTGACATATCACCCTCCAATGGACAGCAGTAATCTGAATGGTAGTTTAAAAGTGTCTTGCCACGAAGCCTGTTTTAACAAGGACAGTGGCAAAGAGGAGTCCTCCTCGAACTCTTCGGTTACAGATCACTGCTCTTGACCCCATTCCTCTGGGTGAGAACTGAGCACCCATCACTCTGATTGGTGTGGCTAAGACCTCGGGGGCATGATGTCAGTGGTGTGTTGCGGGGGATTCGGCCATCGTGCACCACGGTGTATTGTACTATTAGGGACCTCACACAGACAGCAGACGTCATGACTGGTGTGAAGTGTTTTTAGAACAACAAGTCCACATACTTAGTTTATTATATCATTTGACCTCATCCAGGGTGTGTGTGTGTGTGTGTGTGTGTGTGTGTGTGTGTGTGTGTGTGTGTGTGTGTGTGTGTGTGTGTGTGTACCGTGTTTCCTGAAGGGGAGACATTCCTGTTACATCACTTGACTACATTCCACTGTGGGCTCAGTTGGACACACACACACACACACACACACACACACACACACACACACACACACACACACACACACACACACACACACACACACACGTATACAAATATATACGTATACATATGAGATTAATAATGTAGGGTATGTTTACATATATACTGTACTCTATATCATCTACTGCATCCTTATGTAATACATGTATCACTAGCCACTTTAACTATGCCACTTTGTTTACATACTCATCTCATATGTATATACTGTACTCGATACCATCTACTGTATCTTGTCTATGCTGCTCTGTACCATCACTCATTCATATATCTTTATGTACATATTCTTTATCCACTTACACTGTGTATAAAGACAGTAGATTAGGAATTGTTAGTTAGATTACTTGTTGGTTATTACTGCATTGTCGGAACTGGAAGCACAAGCATTTCGCTACACTCGCATTAACATCTGCTAACCATGTGTATGTGACAAATAAAATTTGATTTGATTTGACACACACACACACACACACACACACACACACACACACACACACACACACACACACACACACACACACACACACACACACACACACACACCTCTGCCTAGGCTAAGTTGCCCACACCCTGCTAAACAGATCTGCATCATTTCAGTTGGATACTTCCTCTTACTTGCGTTTGCTTTCACTCTTAAGCTTTTTTTTGTTTGTCATTTGACCAGACGACTAGTTTTTCAAACAATTTTTTTTTCACTTGAGAAATACTTCACCAAACATCTTAGATGTAAAATTGCACGACTAACCCCTGTCCAAAACCGTCAAAAAATGTATCTTAGATTAATTCAGACTATTTTGAGGAAGTGTACTGTTTTGCGGGTGTTTTTAGACGAAGATGTATTATATATAAACAATATGCTAATTCACAGATCAGAGAGACGATAATTGAAAGTCTAATTAGTTTGGTAATTAAAAAAAAGGTGCTGCGCCCGTTAAATCTAATAGACCAATCAGGTCTCCCCAGAGAGAGGTAGACTCCTCCCAGGCTCCAGTCGGTGCCAACCTGAACATGACTTCTGCTCTTGGAATAGACTTCATTATTATTATAATGTCATTTGAATAAAGTTTGTAAAGTTTGAAGTTCGATAATATGTCTTTGACTTTCAGAAAGTATTCAGACACCTTGACTTTTTCCACATTTTGTTACAAACTTATTCTAAAATGGATAAAAGTGTTTTTCCTCGTCCATCTACACACAATACCCAATAATGACGAAGTGAAAACAGGTTTAGAAATTGTTGCAAATGTATAAAAAACAGATACCTTATTTACATACGTTTTCAGATCCTTTGCCATGAGACTCGAAATTGAGCTCAGGTGCCATGAGGTCGAAGGAAAACGCCAGTGGGACTTCGTGACAATGATCCCAATGTCTCCAACATACAGCGCTGCCGGAGAAATTAGGATGAATTGCCTTGTTCAAGGGCACAACAATAGATTTTTCACACTTGAACACTAGAATCATAAAAGTCAATTTAAAAATGGGGCCAACAATACAATTTAAGTATGCAATATCCGTGGCAGCATGGTCATTGGTTTAGGACAGTGAATGACCAATGAGCTTTCAGTCATGCCATCTGTAGGCACTTAGATTATGCTAGAGTCAGAGTTCCTGGGGGTCAAAAGTTCAAATGTAATAGCATAGCACATTTGGTAAAAGCTCAGAAAGGGGGCCCGTCCCAAACTATACACTATTCCCTATATAGTACAACACGTTTAGTGCATTTGTAGTGCACTACGTAGGGAATATGGAGCCATTTGGGACGCAGATAGAGAGAGGTGCTGATAGGTTCATGGCTGTTGAGTGACCTTTCCTTACTGGAGTTTCATTGGACCCCATAGAGGTCAAGATTGGAGACCTACGACCCTACGACCGTCGGGTTTCCGACGTTGCCACCAGCCGTTGACCAATCAAATGAAAGCTGCTTCGGGTGCCCGCGTTATGCTCGCGTTGTGTCACGTCCAATGGCAGCTGACCAACTTGAAGAATCACCAAGGTTAAATTCTTAATGGCCGACGCACTTTTATTCTATATTGTGAATTGATAAAAAAAAAAAAGAGAAATAATGTTTATTTTGGTTGTATATGGCCTCCACTATACACCACTGATTATTATACAGAGATGTTTGAAGTCAAGAAGCTAATAGTACTTACTACCAGCTAATACTACTTCCTACTAGCTAATACTACTTCTTACTAGCTAATACTACGTCCTACTAGCTAATACTACTTCCTACTAGCTAATACTACTTCCTACTAGCTAATACTACTTCCTACTAGCTAATACTACTTCCTACTAGCTAATACTACTTCTTACTAGCTAATACTACGTCCTACTAGCTAATACTACTTCCTACTAGCTAATACTACTTCCTACTAGCTAATACTACTTCCTACTAGCTAATACTACTTCCTACTAGCTAATACTACTTCCTACTAGCTAATACTACTTCCTACTAGCTAATACTACTTCCTACTAGCTAATACTACTTCCTACCAGCTAATACTACTTACTACCAGCTAATACTACTTACTACCAGCCACATTGAGTCGCTAGGTTCACAATACTAATAAAAGCCACTTGTCATTCGAAGATCATTTATTCAACCACTACAAACACTTTAATGAGTATTTTGCGAAACACTGGACCAAAGCTATTGTACCTACGCATTAAAAATCGATGAATATGGTACAGTACAGTAAGGAAAAACAGAAGGAGAAGGGATTTCCCCCTCGGCTCCTCTCCACTCTCAAAAACAACACAGTGTGTAGCAGGTGAAAGGTCACACTGACACCACGCTTAAGGCAAAGCAAGGCTTCAAGTGGAGCTGACGTGCTAGCTAGGATATTTCACAACCGGTAGGAGCTACCAAGGGAGGTCAACGTTAAAGCAGAATTCTATATGTTTTTCCACGTAGATTTATTTTCTTATTCCGGTAATTTTATCAAGTTAAAAATACAAGATAAACGTTAAGAAAAACATTAGGAAATGTAGCTGGCTACATTCTTGCTATGGTAAACTTAAGAAATTTGATTGCAAAGACAATGTATGGCCAAGAAAATACAGTGCTCTTGTTATTCTAAGTGTATTTACTTATGTGGCTGCGAGACAAATAGTTTTACACTTATGTTGTCATCTGATGAAAAACTAAGATATTTTCTGCCGAAAGTTTTGCATGAATTTATGTTGTGAAGAAGAAGAAGAACTAGAGTCATCCCTTGTCACTCTATCCCAAAAAATAGAACATGTAACACGACCCCCTGACTACATGTCCCAACTTCTGATGCGATGCCTACATTTTCAGAGACATTATTTATCTGCGAAAGTGAAACTTAAAGAGTTTTGAGCTATCTGGGCTCACGTCGCCAGAGCTTAAGCACGTATAACCCCCTTAGGCACAGAAGCGATTTCTGCATGTAAATTTTGGTGGGGTAAACCACCAAAAAATGTGGGATGCATGCCAACAAGGAGACTCCACAACACTAAACAATATACTATTTACACTATAACAGTGACAAACGGTGCCCACAAACTGTTAGGGCCTACATAATGCTGTCCCAACAGCAGAGTCCCAACACCTTAACACTGCTACTCTTGGCTTTCAGCTGGCAGAGAAACAGTTCATTCAGCCTCATTTACTGCCTTTAAAAAAAATAGCTGATATGGCTGACTTTCTTAAACAAATGTGGTTTACTGACAATTGAGATGATGATGGCATAAGGGGACAACAAGCGGTTAAGAGGCAAGACGTAATTTCGATAAAGACATTAATGAGCAAGTGACGACGGATGTAGTCAATATAACTATATGTTCAGCACATTGAAATGTACAGCGAGAGAATTCGGAACATGGGCCGTTCCTACAGTGTTCTCCCTGTACACCAAGTCAGAACCGTAGGATAAATAAAGGGGGCATATAAAACAGACAATGAATGCTCTTACAATATTCAATGATTGCATTTCTGAAAAAACAGGTTATAGGCTATTAAGTTAGAACAGTAGGTGAAATTAAGAGGTGAAAATAGACCAAATTAGATGCCGTTTGGGTCTTTGCGTGTCAAAAATATATGACGTGTAACCCTATTTAAAACGTTAAATAAGCTTTTTAATTTGACACGTAAAATAACCAGATTCCATTATAGAATGTTTTGTTTTTGTTTGAATTTGCTTGTGCAACGACTAACGTTATGTGTTTACAATAACGCGTTGGTGAAAATAGACCAAATTATTAGGATGAGGCACATGCGCTACTAACAGCTTACTAAACAATATACACTTAGTATTACTTTCTTAGCTACAGTATACATATCTCCCTGGCATATTACACCATTTACACAGTAGCATACAATACATTTTCTCTTCATATGACAAGGATTAAAAAGGATTTTCCAGTAGATTGTCGACTTGATGTCAACTGATGATGACTGCTAGCTAAGGTGTTGACATCAGTTCAATCAAAGCCACTGTAGGTATAACGTGATTTGACGTCATTCTGTGGCTAATGACCTTGAGCCTTCGTGGATGGGCACTTCTGATGTAACTCTATGGCAGAACCCAAAAGGGCAAAAATATTTGCGCTCTAACCTTAGAATTGGGGATGACATACTGTCCTGTGAGCGACAGAAAACTGAGCCAATCAGGACAGAAACCTGAGCCAATCAGGACAGAAACCTGAGCCAATCAGGACAGGAAACCGAGCCAATCAGGACAGAAAACTGAGCCAATCAGGACAGAAAACTGAGCCAATCAGGACAGGAAACCGAGCCAATCAGGACAGAAAACTGAGCCAATCAGGAGCAACACTCTGTACTTTCAGCTGGCTCGCCCCACCACCACAGAAAGCACTGAGCTGGGCTGAAACACCTGCATTGTGGAGCTGCCTTCCTCAGGAAAACAAAATAGAGACCATGTTTGTATGCGGCTTTATTAAATCAATTAAATTGTTTACAAACTGATATGTGACACGTATTAATGCCAAAATAACAAACAAAACAGGCAAAATGATGGGCCGCCACTGCCTGGGCTAATGGTTGACATTAGGATTGGGTTAGTCTTGCAAAAAAACTGGTAAAAAAAACAATTTTATTCAGAAAATCCTGGTTAGAAGATTCCCGGAAGGATAAGCAGGAAATCAGGGAATCCGCGTTCTTTTTAAACCGGAGGTCTAGTTTGCGACTTTTTTTTGTATTGCATCAGTGAGTAAAGGGGTTTTTGACTCTTTAAATGAGTTTAAAACACTCCTCAGCTCTCACCTGCCTTCTGACAAGATTTTGTTGAGTTAAAAAGTGGGTTTGAAAATGATTTAAATGATTTAATTTGTCAACGATCTACACAAAATGCTTCGTAACTGTCAAGCAGGAAGAAAATGTTTAACATTTATAAAAAAGATTAATTAAAAATAAAACACAAATATATCTTGATTAGTTAACTATTCAACCCCCTAAGTCAAAACATCTTAGACTAACCGTTGGCAGCGATTACAGCTGCGAGTCTTTCTGGTCCTGTCTACATTTGAAACTTACATGCAACTTCTGCTATCAGATACGAAAATTGCATTGAAAAGACGGGTCTAGATGCTTTGTGGTCTGATTGAAATCCGATCTGGCTGACCACTTGGGGGGGGATTTTACCTCAGTCTGGACACAATCAGGCTATGGTGGACTGTGCATACATTCTAGCCAGCGAGCTAATATTTTGAAAAAAAAAAAAATTTGGGTTTTGGCTCGAGACTAAGAAAAGTACAGAGAGATCACTGATGAAAACCTGCTCCAGAGCGCTCAGGACCTTCCAACAGGACAATGACCCTAAGCGCACAGCCAAAACAACGCAGGAGTGGCTTCAGGACAGGTCTCTGAATGTCCTTGAGTGGCCCAGCCAGAGCCCGGACTTGAAAATCACAGGAGAGACCTGAAAATAGCTGTGCAGTGACGCTCCCCATCCAACCTGACAGAGCTTGAGAGGATCTGCAGAGAAGAATGGGAGAAACTCCCCAAATACAGGTGTGCCAAGCTTGTAGCGTCATACCCAAGAAGACTCGAGGATGTTTGTGCCTGCCAAAAGTGTTTCAACAAAGTACTGAGTAAAGGGGTCTGAACACTTACATAAATGCAATATATATATAGATTTCTAAAAACCTGTTTTTGCTTTGTCATTATGGGTATTGTATATAGATTGAGGAGATTATAGATGTTTTTAAACCGTTTTAGAGTAAGGCTGTAACGTAACAAAATGTGGAAAAGGTGAAGGGGTCTGAATACTTTCTGAATGCACCCCCTACTTCCCCCTGGAACCTAAAGGCTAGTTAGCCTAGCTACCCCACGCTCCAGGACCAGCTTTATCACCGACGCCTCGTTAAGGAGGCCTAAAGAGCTCTAACGAGCCAGGCCGGCTTATCGCCCCACTCAGGAAGCTAAGGATTAGGCCGGACGTCGGGACAGCAGATATTTCACAGCAAATTGACCATAATGGCCTGGTCACCGAGGCTAAATGCCAACGGAGACCTCAATGGCCTTCTTCTCCACGACCGTTCTAACGGGGGCTCGGATTCAATAAGACTTCACGGAATCTGATGTGAACTCCAAGCTAAAGACATGGAATTACTAGAATGGAAACCCTATTCTAGTTAAACGGTCAGAGGCTCCAGATCCCGTTCTAGTACATCTATGTCTACGCTCCAACCCTAATGACATTCACTGGCTGTTCCATCTGACTGTTCTCTTACTTAACCATCAAAGGCTCGGGTCACTGTCCAGCAGTGGAGGCTGTTGGGAGGAGGTAGACAGAGGAGGGTTAGAGGTGGTAGACAGAGGAGGGTTAGAGGTGGTAGACAGAGGAAGGTTAGAGGTGGTAGACAGAGGAGGGTTAGAGGTGGTAGAGAGAGGAGGGTTAGAGGTGGTAGACAGAGAGAGGGTTAGAGGTGGTAGACAGAGGAGGGTTAGAGGTGGTAGACAAAAGAGGGTTAGAAGTGGTAAACAGAGGAGGGTTAGAGGTGGTAGAGAGAGGAGGGTTAGAGGTGGTAGACAGAGGAGGGTTAGAGGTGGTAGAGAGAGGAGGGTTAGAGGTGGTAGACAGAGGAGGGTTAGAGGTGGTAGACAGAGGAGGGTTAGACAGAGGAGGGTTAGAGGTGGTAGACAGAGGAGGGTTAGAGGTGGTAGACAGAGGAGGGTTAGAGGTGGTAGACAGAGGAGGGTTAGAGGTGGTAGACAGAGGAGGGTTAGAGGTGGTAGACAGAGGAGGGTTAGAGGTGGTAAACAGAGGAGGGTTAGATGTGGTAGAGAGAGGAGGGTTATAGGTGGTAGACAGAGGAGGGTTAGAGGTGGTAAACAGAGGAGGGTTAGATGTGGTAGAGAGAGGAGGGTTATAGGTGGTAGACAGAGGAGGGTTAGAGGTGGTAGACAGAGGAGGGTTAGAGGTGGTAGACAGAGGAGGGTTAGAGGTGGTAGACAGAGGAGGGTTAGAGGTGGTAGACAGAGGAGGGTTAGAGGTGGTAGACAGGGAGGGTTAGAGGTGGTAGACAGAGGAGGGTTAGGGTGAGGTGGTAGACAGAGGAGGGTTAGAGGTGGTAGACAGAGGAGGGTTAGAGGTGGTAGACAGAGGAGGGTTAGAGGTGGTAGACAGAGGAGGGTTAGAGGTGGTAGACAGAGGAGGGTTAGAGGTGGTAGACAGAGGAGGGTTAGAGGTGGTAGACAGAGAGAGGGTTAGAGGTGGTAGACAGAGGAGGGTTAGAGGTGGTAGACAGAGAGAGGGTTAGAGGTGGTAGACAGAGAGAGGCGAGGAGGGTCATGACGAGTTGGAGTTAAATGGAAAAGTATAACTCACATGAAGACCATGTCTTTGATAATATTTACTCTATTCTAGACATTATAATGATCCGTTTTCCCCCTCAGCCTCCACCGCGGTCTAACCAATCAGATTTAGAGGGACCTTGTTACGTAATTACAGGTTGTAAGGTGTTGCTGGACACAGGGCACAGGGTGAGTCACGCTGAACTGGTTATTTTAGGGTAGAAGTTACCTGAAGATTATATTACCCTCCTCCAATGCTAACAGATCAGCATTAAAACAGCAAAGCTCGTCTCCCATCTGACCAATCACAGCGTTGTGTACTGTGGCAGTGGAATTCACAGAATACTCCAGAACTTCGGTCAAATACGATTGCATCATCTCACCGAGCCAAGTGCCTTCTTCACATCTGTTGATCCAATAGGAAGCCAGCGTTCCTTTCCTCTAGCTTACAAATAGCTACAGGGCAGAGCAAATAGTAACTGTGTGTGTGGTGTGTCTTTGCTCACAGTGTGTGTGTATAGAACAAATGAAACAACTTTGTCTTGTGAGCGCAATAGGGCTAATCCCATTTAGTCGACTGGTCGATTGTTTGGTCTGCAGGCTGTTGGTCGACCGAGAGCGCTGTCCGTGGTTCTGAAAGACATCAATGCGCTGTTGAATTGGCGCCTTTTCCTCAAGCTGGGGGAAAAGGTTCACCTTCCAACAGGACAACGACCCTAAGCACACAGCCAAGACAACGCAGGAGTGGCTTCGGGTCAGGTCTCTGAATGTCCTTGAGTGGCCCAGCCAGAGCCCGGACTTGAACCCGATCAAACATCTCTGGAGAGACCTGAAAATAGCTGTGCAGCGACGCTCCCCATCCAACCTGACAGAGCTTGAGAGGATCTACAGATAAGAATGGGAGAAACTCCCCAAATACAGGTGTGCCAGGCTTGTAGCGTTATACCCAAGAAGATTCGCAGCTGTAATCGCTGCCAAAGGTGCTTCAACAAAGTACTGAGTAAAGAGTCTGAATACTTACGTAAATGTGATATTTCAGTTTATTTATTTGTCATTAAATGTAACAATTTAATCAATTTTAGAGTAAGGCTGTAACGTAACAAAATGTGTAAAAAGTCAAGGGGTCTGAATACTTTCCGAAGGCCCTGGTCCTGTGTGGCTCAGTCGGTAGAGCATGGCGCTGCATCGTGGGTGTGTCATGTAATGTGGGTGTGTCATGTAATATAGTGGCCCCAGTCATTGTAATGCTTTGGACAAAAGTCTGCTAAATGGGATATATTATTTTTATTATATTTATGTACTGGTGGTTATAATCACAGAAAGGTTCATGTGGGTGTGTCATGTAATATGGGTGTGTCATGTAATGTGGGATTGTCATGTAATGTAGGTACTGTATGTACTGGTGGTTATGACCACAGAAAGGTTAATGTGGGTGTGTCATGTAATGTGGGTGTGTCATGTAATGTGGGTGTGTCATGTAATGTGGAATTGTATACTGTATCTAGCTTTCCATTTACTTATGGCGTAACCGGTAAACATTCCCCCTTTTTTCAAGTTTATTTGTCACATCCTGTGCATCCATTTTACTGTCATGTGTTACGGTGTTCAGAGTTTATTATAACCAATGTACACATGTGATTATGATATGCTGTAGGTGAGGCCCTATTGGACACGATGCATACATGTGTCAGTCAAGAAAGCCAGGGTTGAGTAAAGACAGCCCAAGACTGTAAGCTGCTGGACAGATCCCTGCACACACACTTATGAACGTGTAGAATTATGTGCTTCTCTTCTGCCATAGGAGCCAATTTAATTATTTAGGAGGAGGAAGGGGAGAGGAGAGAAGGGGAGAGAGGAGGAGAGAGGAAAGGGGAGAGGAGGAGAGAGGAAAGGGAGAGGAGAGAGGGGGGAGGGGAGAGGAGTGGAGAGAGGGGAGAGGAGGGAGGAGGAGAGGGGAGGAGAGCGAGGGGAGAGGAGGGAGAGGGGAGAGCGAGGGAGAGGAGGGAGAGGGGAGAGCGAGGGAGAGGGGAGAGCGAGGGGAGAGGAGGGAGAGGAGAGTGAGGAGAGCGAGGGGAGAGGAGGGAGAGGAGAGCGAGGGGAGAGGAGGGAGAGGAAAGGGGAGAGGAGAGCAAGGAGAGCGAGGGGAGAGGAGAGCGAGGGGAGAGGAGAGAAAGGAGAGAGGGGAGAGGAGAGAGGGGAGAGAGGACAGAGAGAGGAGAGAGAGGACAGAGAGAGGGGAAAGGGGAGAGGAGAGCAAGGAGAGCGAGGGGAGAGGAGAGAAAGGAGAGAGGGGAGAGGAGAGAAAGGAGAGAGGACAGAGAGAGGAGAGAGAGAGAGAGAGGACAGAGAGGACAGAGAGAGGAGAGAGAGGAGAGAGAGAGGACAGAGAGAGGAGAGGAGGTTCTAGAGGTTTTCCGCTCCATTGAAGCAGCAGTGTGTTCAGTAATGATCAGAGGATGTCTCTAACAAAGGTTAAGGTTAGGCATTAACCCCTAAAGGTTAAGGTTAGGCATTAACCCCTAAAGGTTAAGGTTAGGCATTAACCCCTAAAGGTTAAGGTTAGGCATTAACCCCTAAAGGTTAAGGTTAGGCATTAACCCCCAAAGGTTAAGGTTAGGCATTAACCCCTAAAGGTTAAGGTTAGGCATTAACCCTCAAAGGTTAAGGTTAGGCATTAACCCCTAAAGGTTAAGGTTAGGCATTAACCCCCAAAGGGTAAGGTTAGGCATTAACCCCTAAAGGTTAAGGTTAGGCATTAACCCCTAAAGGTTAAGGTTAGGCATTAACCCCCAAAGGTTAAGGTAAGCGTTAAGGTTTTGGATAAGTTTAAAAACGAAAATATGAAAAATAACTTTCTAATCGCTGGATTCAATAACCTTTGGAATAAGAGGCAGATGCTTACGCCCATCCGACATCCTACGCCCATCAGACATCCTACGCCCATCCGACATCCTACGTCCATCAGACATGCTACGGCCATCCGACATCCTACGTCCATCCGACATCCTACGCCCATCAGACATCCTACGTCCATCCGACATCCTACGCCCATCCGACATGCTACGGCCATCCAACATCCTACACCCATCCGACATCCTACGCCCATCCGACATCCTACGCCCATCCGACATCCTACGTCCATCCGACATCCTACGCCCATCCGACATCCTACGCCCATCCGACATCCTACACCCATCCTACATCCTACGCCCATCAGACATCCTACACCCATCCTACATCCTACGCCCATCCCCGTCCACAAAACCTGACAGCAAAAACAAAAACCTACTTGAAGGTAACAGCGCTCGCTGTTGCTCCAAGTGGAGGGTTTTCATCTCCCGCCGTTCGCCGACATGGATGGAAGTCCAATTCGGTGACCGGTCTCTAAACCCTTCATCACACCCTGCCCCAAACCCTGTATTACTTGATGAGGACCAGTCTCTAAACCCTTCATCACACCCTGCCCCAAACCCTGTATTACCTGATGAGGACCGGTCTCTAAACCCTACATCACACCCTGCCCCAAACCCTGTATTACCTGATGAGGACCGGTCTCTAAACCCTACATCACACCCTGCCCCAAACCCTGTATTACCTGATGAGGACCGGTCTCTAAACCCTTCATCACACCCTGCCCCAAACCCTGTATTATCCTGATGAGGACCGGTCTCTAAACCCTACATCACACCCTGCCACAAACCCTGTATTACCTGATGAGGACCGGTCTCTAAACCCTACATCACACCCTGCCCCAAACCCTGTATTACCTGATGAGGACCGGTCTCTAAACCCTTCATCACACCCTGCCCCAAACCCTGTATTATCTGGTGAGGACCGGTCTCTAAACCCTACATCACACCCTGCCCCAAACCCTGTATTACCTGATGAGGACCGGTCTCTAAACCCTACATCACACCCTGCCCCAAACCCTGTATTACCTGATGAGGACCGGTCTCTAAACCCTTCATCACACCCTGCCCCAAACCCTGTATTACCTGATGAGGACCGGTCTCTAAACCCTACATCACACCCTGCCCCAAACCCTGTATTACCTGATGAGGACCGGTCTCTAAACCCTTCATCACACCCTGCCCCAAACCCTGTATTACCTGATGAGGACCGGTCTCTAAACCCTACATCACACCCTGCCCCAAACCCTGTATTACCTGATTAGGACCGGTCTCTAAACCCTACATCACACCCTGCCCCAAACCCTGTATTACCTGATTAGGACCGGTCTCTAAAGCCTTCATCACACCCTGCCCCAAACCCTGTATTACCTGATGAGGACCGGTCTCTAAACCCTACATCACACCCTGCCCCAAACCCTGTATTACCTGATGAGGACCGGTCTCTAAACCCTACATCACACCCTGGCCCAAACCCTGTATTACCTGATTAGGACCGGTCTCTAAACCCTACATCACACCCTGCACCAAAACCCTGTATTACCTGATTAGGACCTGTCTCTAAAGCCTTCATCACACCCTGCCCCAAACCCTGTATTACCTGATGAGGACCGGTCTCTAAACCTACATCACACCCTGCCTCAAACCCTGTATTACCTGGTTCGGACAGCTGCCACAGTGGAAGAGGCAAAGTAAGAGGGTTTAATCAGACCAAAATCTGTCCACGAAAATAATACCACCGAAGTGAGGAATTTTTTTATGGAGGTCAATGCGTGTTGGATTTGGTCAACGAAAAATGCAACTGCTAATTTGCTATGTGAGGTTTATTTGATTTAATAGATGTTTGGTAATAGTTAGGTTGTTAAGTATTGAACTGATATAAGTGGAACGCATGTGGCAAAACAACTTTATATAACGATTTTATAAAAATACTTTATATCGGAGCTGTGCCTGTTGTTCACATGCATATCTGCCCTCTCATTGGCTAGAATGGTCACACCTGATCTCGTCTCCTCCCGCCTGCATTCCATCTTTGAGGTCATGCGCTTCCATTGTTAGAGGCGTCACTCGACTATCTTGTCAATATAATAGATCATCTTTGCCGCTGCTGCAGCTCCTCCAGAGGTATACTTCATTGATCCAGACCTTAACAACGAAGGTAAAGTAGTGGTCTGTCCCCCAAATGGCTGGGATTCTCAGTCATATTTACATCACCTCAAACAGTACGTCAACTAAATCAGTTTTATTTAGATTTTTATTTTATTTATTTTTTACAGCTATTCAAATTATATATTTTTGTTTTCCTTTATTTAAACTAGGCAAGTCAGTTAAGAACAAATTCTTATTTACAATGATGGCCTACCCCGGCCAAACCTGGACGATATTGGGTCAATTGTGCGCCGCCCTACGGGACTCCCAATGTGACAGGGAATTCGGTAAGAATTTGTTTAAAGGAAAGGAGAAATATTTGCTTGAGCCTGATATATACGCTAGTGTCTTTGATTGACAGGTGCTTTCACAGAGAAAAATATGAACCGTAAGAGGAAGTTGGTAATGGGAGGGAACCAACGGCTGCTTAGATTGGCATCATGACAACGACCTGTCATCATGTGGCTCTGTACCAAACAGTGTCCTCTCGTCTTGTCCACAGCCGAGGAGGGTTAGAGGTCGACAGAGAGAGGCAGTAGAGGAGGGTTAGAGGTAGACAGAGAGAGGCAGTAGAGGAGGGTTAGAGGTAGACAGAGAGAGGCAGTAGAGGAGGGTTAGAGGAGTAGAGGAGGGTTAGAGGTAGACAGAGAGAGGCAGTAGAGGAGGGTTAGAGGTAGACAGAGAGAGGCAGTAGAGGGGTTAGGGTTAGAGGAGGGTTAGTAGACAGAGAGAGGCAGTAGAGGAGGGTTAGAGGTAGACAGAGAGAGGCAGTAGAGGAGGGTTAGAGGTAGACAGAGAGAGGCAGTAGAGGAGGGTTAGAGGTAGACAGAGAGAGGCAGTAGAGGAGATTTAGAGGTAGACAGAGAGAGGCAGTAGAGGAGGGTTAGAGGTAGACAGAGAGAGGCAGTAGAGGAGGGTTAGAGGTAGACAGAGAGAGGCAGTAGAGGAGGGTTAGAGGTAGACAGTAGAGGAGGGTTAGAGGTAGACAGAGAGAGGCAGTAGGGGAGGGTTAGAGGTAGACAGAGAGAGGCAGTAGAGGAGGGTTAGAGGTAGACAGAGGTATAGAGAGAGGAAAACGAGGCACCGGACATTTTACCAAAAATTATAACCTCGTTATTGTTATGTTACTTTTCAGTATAACTTTTATTTTAGTCTACTTGGTGAATATTTTATTCTTCTTGAACTGCACTGTTGGTTAAGGGCTTGTCTGTAAAGCATTTCACGGTAAAGTCTACACTTGTTGTATTCGGCGCATGAGACTAATAAAGTTTGCTTTGATTTGAATAGGAGAGAAACAGTCTACTGTTTTCAATGGCATGTAGAAGTCTGTATAAAATATACTGAACAAAAATATAAAAAACACAACATGCAACAATTTAAAATATTTTAAACTTCATGTAAGGAAAATCAGTCAATTGAAATAAATTAAACCCTAATCTATGGATTTCAAATGAATGGGATTAAAAATATGCATCTGTTGGTCACAGATACATTTTTTTATAAAATGGTCCTCAGGATGTCGTCACGGTATCTCTGCATTAAACTCGCCATTGACAAAATGCAATTGTGTTCGTTGTCCGTAGTTTGTGCCTGCCCAAACCATAACCCCACTGCCACCATGGTGCACTCTGTTCACAACGTTGACATCGGCAAACCGCTCGCCCACTCAACGCCGTACACCTGTGTAATATCATTGGAGGCGGTTTATGGTAGAGAAATGAACATTCAGTTCTCTGGCAACAGCCCTGGTGGACCTTCCTGCAGTCAGCATGCCAATTGGATGCTCCCTCTTGAGACATCTGTGGCATTGTGTTGTGTGACAAAACTGCACATTTTAGAGTGGCCTTTTATTGTCCCCAGCACAAGGTGCACCTGTGTAATGATCATGCTGTTTAATCCGCTTCTTGATATGCCACACCTGTGAGGTGGATGGATTAACTTGGCAAAGGAGAAATGCTCACTAACGAGGATGTAAACAAATGTGTGAAACAAATAGGAGAGAAATAAGCTTGGTTGGATTTGGGCTACTTTGAAGCAAGGTAAAACATGTAGTAAAACAATCAGGTTTCAAACAATTAAGTATATGTTTTCAAAATGCCTACTGCCTCCAGCTCAACACAAAATGGCGTGTGACCGTGCTGAAGAAGCCTGCCTTATGCACCTGAATGGGAAATCGCACTTCAAATATCAGTTGAGAAATGAAAATAGTAGCTCTTTTAAAAAAATCGTGGCCATCAAAACTGTTGTTTTTTTTTAAACGTGATTGCATTTAGAGAGATTGAGCAGAGATTGGGTTTCTAAAAGCACGTTTCACAGCAGCTCTCGCCCTGTCTGACAGATTCATCACTAGTCCATATCTGTATGCTGTGTGGAATAAATAAGATGCGTAAAAAAAAGGAATAAACTCATTCATTGAATTCCACTAAATTTTGCAAATTAACCTATAGACCAAAAAGTATGACCGGTCAAACGACTGGGATTTCCATAATGTGTTCTACAGGACAATTGTCAAGTGTACTTAGCAGCTTTTTCATAAAAATGTTTTTGCCATAAGCTGTCTATAACCGGCTGAAGGAAACCCTGGCGTGCGCCGTGCTTTTGTTTTGCTCTGCACTGCCAAAAGCACAGGGAGGAGGAGGGGGGGTGTAACTCTGACCTAATGAGTGATTTAACGGTGTTTGAAAAAATGAATATGGTTTGTTAACGAAGACACCTATTAAATCATTCAACAAATCAGCAACGTGACTAAATACGGTACCGCCTACTGTCTTTTGTGTCGATGAATTCTAAAAAGATGTCGGATGTCAATATGAATTTGTTCAACACAACAAAATACTGATGCTCCAATCACAACTGTCCGGAAGGCTAGCAACAGTCTGCCCTCTTCTCCACTCTGGTTTCAACACAACGCATTGTGAATGAAGAAAAACACACGTCTACAAACCAAAAGCCCTTGAATGCTCTCTTCTTCTCTGGTTCTGTCTTGTTAGTACGTTTCCGCTCGTTTTTCCTCAATCGTTCACAGACAGTCGGCCTAATGACACAGGGTTCACTTCCGCTGTTACATCCTTCCCTATTCAAATATCGAGATCTTTAGAACGTGCGTTGAAGATGGCGTTCCCATATCAACGATTAAAACATTCCCTAACCAGAAACGGTGGATTGATGGCAGCATTTGCGTGAAACTGAAAGCGCGAACCACTGCTTTTAATCAGGGCAAGGTGTTTGGTAACATGACCGAGTACAAACAGTGCAGCTATTCCCTCCGTAAGGCTATCAAACAAGCTAAGCGTCAGTACAGAGACAAAGTAGAATCTCAATTCAACGGCTCAGACACAAGAGGCATGTGGCAGGGCCTACAGTCAATCACGGACTACAGGAAGAAATCCAGCCCAGTCACGGACCAGGATGTCTTGCTCCCAGGCAGACTAAATAACTTTTTTTGCCCGCTTTGAGGACAATACAGTGCCACTGACACGGCCTGCATTGGAAACATGCGGTC
Source organism: Oncorhynchus masou masou (assembly GCF_036934945.1). NCBI lineage: Eukaryota > Metazoa > Chordata > Actinopteri > Salmoniformes > Salmonidae > Oncorhynchus > Oncorhynchus masou. The sequence continues at coordinate 65,629,722 of NC_088241.1, read as the reverse complement.
TCTCCTTCACTGCAGCCGAGGTGAGTAAAACATTTCAACGTGTTAACCCTCGCAAGGCTGCAGGCCCAGACGGCATCCCCAGCCGCGCCCTCAGAGCATGCGCAGACCAGCTGGCTGGTGTGTTTACGGACATATTCAATCAATTCCTATACCAGTCTGCTGTTCCCACATGCTTCAAGAGGGCCACCATTGTTCCTGTTCCCAAGAAAGCTAAGGTAACTGAGCTAAACGACTACCGCCCCGTAGCACTCACTTCCGTCATCATGAAGTGCTTTGAGAGACTAGTCAAGGACCATATCACCTCCACCCTACCTGACACCCTAGACCCACTCCAATTTGCTTACCGCCCAAATAGGTCCACAGACGACGCAATCTCAACCACACTGCACACTGCCCTAACCCACCTGGACAAGAGGAATACCTATGTGAGAATGCTGTTCATCGACTACAGCTCGGCATTTAACACCATAGTACCCTCCAAGCTCGTCATCAAGCTCGAGACCCTGGGTCTCGACCCCGCCCTGTGCAACTGGGCACTGGACTTCCTGACGGGCCGCCCCCAGGTGGTGAGGGTAGGCAACAACATCTCCACCCCGCTGATCCTCAACACTGGGGCCCCACAAGGGTGCGTTCTGAGCCCTCTCCTGTACTCCCTGTTCACCCACGACTGCGCGGCAACGCACGTCTCCAACTCAATCATTAAGTTTGCGGACGACACAACAGTGGTAGGCTTGATTACCAACAACGACGAGACGGCCTACAGGGAGGAGGTGAGGGCCCTCGGAGTGTGGTGTCAGGAAAATAACCTCACACTCAACGTCAACAAAACTAAGGAGATGATTGTGGACTTCAGGAAACAGCAGAGGGAACAGTAGTGGAGAGGGTAGTAAGTTTTAAGTTCCTCGGCATACACACCACAGACAAACTGAATTGGTCCACTCACACAGACAGCATCGTGAAGAAGGCGCAGCAGCGCCTCTTCAACCTCAGGAGGCTGAAGAAATTCGGCTTGTCACCAAAAGCACTCACAAACTTCTACAGATGCACAATCGAGAGCATCCTGGCAGGCAGTATCACCGCCTGGTACGGCAACTGCTCCGCCCACAACCGTAAGGCTCTCCAGAGGGTAGTGAGGTCTGCACAACGCATCACCGGGGGCAAACTACCTGCCCTCCAGGACACCTACACCACCCGATGTTACAGGAAGGCCACAAAGATCATCAAGGACAACACCCAACCGAGCCACTGCCTGTTCACCCCGTTATCATCCAGAAGGCGAGGTCAGTACAGGTGCATCAAAGATGGGAACGAGAGACTGAAAAACAGCTTCTATCTCAAGGCCATCAGACTGTTAAACAAACAGCCACCACTAACATTGAGTGGCTGCTGCCAACGCACAGTTTTTTTCATTCTCTAAACCAGCATCACCTGAAATACATTAAGGAGGAAAGAAATTCCACAAATAAACTTTTAACAAGGCACACCTGTTAATTGAAATGTATTCCAGGTGACCAACTCATGAAGCTGGTTGAGAGAATGCCAAAAGTGTGCAAAGCTGCCATCAAGGCAACAGGTGACTACTTTTAAAACTTATTTTGGGTTACTACATGATTCCAAATATGTTATTTCATAGTTTTTCACTATTATTGTATGAAATAGTAATAAAATAAAGAAAAACGATGAGTAAGTGTGTCCAAACTGTTGACTGGTACGTTTTTCTTTAGAAGATGTATTTAAATGCCCATCCCTAGTGCACACACACACACACACACACGCACACACACGCACACACACACACACACATACACGCACACACACACAAACACATACATACACGCACACACACACAAACAGTTTCCTCCCACAGTGTCAACATTTGTTGAGCAGATGTTTCATTTTGCTGAGAGGATGTTAGTCTGTGATACAGAGACATCACAGGCAGGAGACAATACATACACGCACGCACACATTCACAAACACTTTATTTAACTACGCACACACACACACACACACACACAGTTTCCTCCCACAGTGTCAACATTTGTTGAGCAGATGTTTCATTTTGCTGAGAGGATGTTAGTCTGTGATGTCAATCAGAGAAACAGAGACACAGAGATACAGAGACACAGAGAAACAGAGACACAGAGACACAGAGACACAGAGATACAGAGACACAGAGAAACAGAGACACAGAGACACAGAGATACAGAGATACAGAGACACAGAGACACAGAGACACAGAGACACAGAGAAACAGAGACACAGAGACATCAGGGAGGCAGGAGAGAAAGACAACACGAGAGAGATTCTTTTTGACTTTATTTAACGAGGCAAGTTCAAAGCCTAGCTCCCTGAGCCTGTGCCAGGCTTCCCAGTGCCACCCGGTTGCTCCCTGAGCCTGTGCCAGGCTTCCCAGTGCCACCCGGTTGCTCCCTGAGCCTGTGCCAGGCTTCCCAGTGCCACCCGGTTGCTCCCTGAGCCTGTGCCAGGCTTCCCAGTGCCACCCGGTTGCTCCCTGAGCCTGTGCCAGGCTTCCCAGTGCCACCCGGTTGCTCCCTGAGCCTGTGCCAGGCTTCCCAGTGCCACCCGGTTGCTCCCTGAGCCTGTGCCAGGCTTCCCAGTGCCACACGGTTGCTCCCTGAGCCTGTGCCAGGCTTCCCAGTGCCACGGATTTACACCCTAGGCAGCGTGCCAACCACCATCCTCCCTGGCTGGTCTTCCGCTCCTCTCTGCCTGGCGCTCAGCGTCTACATGGATATTCCCCCATATCAGATCAGGAGACGACTGTATCGGTAGCCTACAGACGACTTCAGAAAGGCACAGGTGGAGGAGATGGAGTAGCATCATGTACCAGCCAGGCACCACATGACCTCCATCGGTGGACCAACTAAGATTTAAATCATTTGACACAAACGGATTGACAAAGGGTGACCACAATATGCCAATACACCAACGCTGAAAATATTTCACAAATCATAAACCATTAGTCAAATTTACTCCAGAATTGGTATTGGTATATAGCCATACTCCCAAGTACTCTCTCTCTCCTCTCCTCTTATATATATATACACTGCTCAAAAAAAATAAAGGGAACACTTAAACAACACAACGTAACTCCAAGTCAATCACACTTCTGTGAAATCAAACTGTCCACTTAGGAAGCAACACTGATTGACAATAAATGTCATAAATATAAATGGAATAGACAACAGGTGGAAATTATAGGTAATTAGCAAGACACCCCCAATAAAGGAGTGGTTCTGCAGGTGGGGACCACAGACCACTTCTCAGTTCCCATGCTTCCTGGCTGATGTTTTGGTCACTTTTGAATGCTGGCGGTGCTTTCACTCTAGTGGTAGCATGAGACGGAGTCTACAACCCACACAAGTGGCTCAGGTAGTGCAGCTCATCCAGGATGGCACATCAATGTGAGCTGTGGCAAGAAGGTTTGCTATGTCTGTCAGGCATGGTGCCCCATTGGGCCAGTTTGTTTTGCAAACCCGGTGCCCCAGGTGGGTGGAGAATTAACTTAAAGAGGAACTGAACGCACATGTTTCTCTTTTGATCATTAAAATGGGCAGGTTACACAATATATTTCCACAAATTTAATGTAGATAGCTAGCTAGCAAGCTAAAATAACTCAAACAGAATATTACACGTGTTGCTGAAATAAACGCTAATTGACTAATTAACGGTCAAACGCTAATTGGATTAATGTCGTTGTTTATGTCTTTATTTATGCTGAGATGCCCGTTCTATACTGGCCGATAAGTTGCAGGATATCATGGTAGCCAATTTTTGTGCTAGCCATTATACCTGGATTTACTGCTGCTTGTAGTAGCACTCAGGTTAGCATGTGGCTAGCTATAGCTACCATCTGTCAGGTTAGCATGTGGCTAGCTATAGCTACCAGCACTCAGGTTAGCATGTGACTAGCTATAGCTACCAGCACTCAGGTTAGCATGTGACTAGCTATAGCTACCAGCACTCAGGTTAGCATGTGACTAGATATAGCTACCATCGGTCAACAACAGAGTCTTATCCAGTTTGGTTATAGACGTTCAATGTCTACAATGATGGTAAAGGTTTATCTAGGTAACAGTTGGAGAAATGCTGAAGTGCTGAACTGCCAATAGATTATGTGTTTCAAGGCTGCTAGCGGTTAGCCAGTAGAAAAACAAATGTCTTGCTTTTGGACTAATTGAGGAAGACATTAGTTGGCGCACTCAACAACAAAAAAAGCAGAGATTGATTTCTGTTAGGTCACTTTAATCCAGTGTACAGGATGCAAACAGGTGATAGACATTTTGATGTCAAGCTGACATTGTGCTTTAAGGACCAATGGAATGGTATACCTCCTCCACTCCTTCCCTCTCCCCCACTCTACTCCTTCCCTCTCCCCCACTCTCCTCTTTCTCCTTCCCCTTTCCACTTCTTCCCCTCCCCACTCTTTCCCTCCACTCATTCCCTCCCCTCCCCCCCTCCCCTCCCCCCTGCGCCACTCCTTCCCCCTTCCCCTACTCTCCTCAACTGCCCTCCTCCCCCCTCACCCCCTCTCCTCTCCTCCATCTACCCCTACACCCTCCTATCCCCCTCCCCACTCCTCTCCACTCCTTCCCTGCTCTCCTTCCCTGCTCTCCTTCCCCTCCCCCTCCACTCATCCCCTCCCCTCCCCTCATCCTCCCCTTCCTCTCCTTCCCTCCCTCCTCATTCCCTCCCCTCCTCTCCTTCCCCCTCCTCTCCTTCCCCCACCTCTCCACTCCCCCCCTCCACTCCTCCACACACACACACACACACACACACACACACACACACACACACACCGTTGTGCTACAATAACGGCTGTCTATCAGTGGTAGGTAAATATAAATGAACAGGCTACTATAGGCCATGGCCCAATGCACACAGCATTCTAGAGAGACCGTATTTAGTGCACTGCTTTTAAAACCAGGGCTCATAGGACTACCATAGGGATTAGGGTGGCATTTGGAACACATTCCATAGGATTCTGTACTAAATGCTAATTACTAATGATAATGCTTATGCTAATGCTAATTATTAATGCTAATTACTAATGCTAATTCCTAATGCTAATTCCTAATGCTAATTACTAATGCTAATTACTAATGACACTGATATGTTGATGTTTTGTATCATCGAGGTATATGCCAAGTAAGTATGAATCATATACTGTGAACTGTACCAATTATCTAGGTTGTAGTCTATTAGATAAGTTTCAATCGTCTAACTGAGTGATATGTAAATTAGGCCTAGACCTACTTGAATGATCTAGTTCAGAGATGGGCAACTTAGATGGGGGTGGGAGACACAAAATTTTTTTTTTATCTGATCTCAGCATGAGGGGAAACAGTGGCTCACAGGTCTGCGTACTGACATCAAAACCCACACAAGCCTTTGGAGGGGCCACACAAGCCTTTGGAGGGGCCACACAAGCCTTTGGAGGGGGCCACACAAGCCTTTGGAGGGGCCACACAAGCCTTTGGAGGGGCCACACAAGCCTTTGGAGAGGGCCACACAAGCCTTTGGAGGGGCCACACAAGCCTTTGGAGGGGCCACACAAGCCTTTGGAGGGGCCACACAAGCCTTTGGAGGGGCCACACAAGCCTTTGGAGGGGCCACACAAGCCTTTGGAGGGGCCACACAAGCCTTTGGAGGGGCCACACAAGCCTTTGGAGGGGCCACACAAGCCTTTGGAGGGGCCACACAAGCCTTTGGAGGGGGCCACACAAGCCTTTGAGGGGCCACACAAGCCTTTGGAGGGGCCACACAAGCCTTTGGAGGGGGCCACACAAGCCTTTGGAGGGGCCACACAAGCCTTTGGAGGGGGCCACACAAGCCTTTGGAGGGGCCACACAAGCCTTTGGAGGGGCCACACAAGCCTTTGGAGGGGCCACACAAGCCTTTGGAGGGGCCACACAAGCCTTTGGAGGGCCCACACAAGCCTTTGGAGGGGCCACACAAGCCTTTGGAGGGCCCACACAAGCCTTTGGAGGGGGCCCGAAGTGAAATTTTGTTGGGGGACCCACCCCACCCTACGAGCAAAACATTTTAGCATACCTCGACAGCAGAGAGAAAACAATTATGTTTCAGAGTTAATCACATGCAATTCTACTCATTTTGCCAGAGGCCAGAGAGAGGAACCAACAGATTTACAGCTAATTTCCTGCCATTCTGCATATTTTGCCACAGGCTGGAGAGAAATGTTTGCCATTTATAATATTACCGTTGGTAATTTGTTTAGACAGCTGGCGAGACTAATTTACCAATCAAAAACATGTTAGCTGACATGGCTAATTGACTGACATAACAAGAAAAACTGCTGATGCACAAACAAATTTTCACAATAGCACCTTCTTTATTATACAATTCTACTGCTGCTGCTAGTATTGCAGTACTAATAGGATAATGAATAGCAGTACTAATAGCAGCACTAATAGCAGCACTAATAGCAGTACTAATAGCAGTACTAATAGCAACACTAATAGCAGTATTAGCAGCAACACTAATAGCAGCACTAATAGCAGTACTAATAGCAGTACTAATAGCAGTACTAATAGCAGCACTAATAGCAGTACTAATAGCAGCACTAATAGCAGCACTAATAGCAGTACTAATAGCAGTACTAGCAGCAGCACTAATAGCAGTACTAATAGCAGCACTAATAGCAGTACTAATAGCAGTACCAATAGCAACACTAATAGCAGTACTAATAGCAGTACTAATAGCAGTACTAATAGCAACACTAATAGCAGTACTAATAGCAGTACTAATAGCAGTACTAATAGCAGCACTAATAGCAGTACTAATAGCAGTACTAATAGCAGTACTAATAGCAGCACTAATAGCAGTACTAATAGCAGTACTAATAGCAGTACTAATAGCAGTACCAATAGCAACACTAATAGCAGTACTAATAGCAGTACTAATAGCAGTACTAATAGCAACACTAATAGCAGTACTAATAGCAGTACTAATAGCCAGACCTATAGCAGTACTAATAGCAACACTAATAGCAGTACTAATAATAGTACTAATAGCAACACTAATAGCAGTACTAATAGCAGTATTAGCAGAAACACTAATAGCAGTACTAATAGCAACACTAATAGCAGTACTAATAGCAGTACTAATAGCAGTACTAATAGCAGCACTAATAGCAGCACTAATAGCACTAATTCATTCAGTCAGTCAGTCAGTCAGTCAGTCAGTCAGTGAGAACAATCGTATTGCTACCAGTCAGTCTTGTGGTGACCCGAGCATTAATTTGTCACACAGACCTGTCAACAAGAGTTGCAAAGCAAGCGTCGCTGCACAACTAGTCACACACACAGCGAGCCAAAACCAATGCCAAAAGCAGGAACAAAAGTCACCCATGGATTATTGGGTAACCCCATCCTGAATCTAGCATGCTGAGACAAAGACAAACATATGAAACCACAGCACATAAATTCATTGCAATTCTTTTTCATGTAATGAAAGCAAAGCAACAATGAATTGAAATAGTATGCACTATATAATAATAACTATAATAATAACTGTAATAATAACTATAATAATAACTATAATAATTACTATAATAATTACTATAATAATAACTATAATAATTACTATAATAATTACTATAATAATAACTATAATAATAACTATAATAACAACTATAATAACTACTATAATAATAACTATAATAATTACTATAATAATAACTATAACAATAACTATAACTATAACAATAACTATAACAATAACAATAATAACTATAATAATAACTATAATAATTACTATAATAATTACTATAATAATACCTATAATAATAACTATAATAACTACTATAATAATAACTATAATAATTACTATAATAATAACTATAACAATAACTATAATAATAACTATAATAACTACTATAATAATAACTATAATAAGTACTATAATAATAACTATACTAATTACTATAATAATTACTATAATAATTACTATAATAATAACTATAATAATAACTATAATAATAACTATAATAACTACTATAATAACTACTATAATAATAACTATAATAATTACTATAATAATAACTATAACAATAACTATAACAATAACTATAACTATAACAATAACTATAACAATAACTATAACAATAACAATAACAATAATAACTATAACAATAACTATAATAACTATAACAATAACTATAACAATAACTATAACAATAACTATAACTATAACAATAACTATAACAATAACTATAATAATTACTATAATAATAACTATAATAATTACTATAATAATTACTATAATAATAACTATAATAATAACTATAATAATGCATTGGGGCTCAAGTTGTATACAGTCGAAGTCTGAAGTTTACACACACCTTAGCCAAATACATTGAAACTGAATTTTTCACAATTCCTGACATTTAATCCTAGTAAAAATTCCTTGTCTTAAAAGTCAGTTAAAATAAAGTGGTTATCCTAAGAATGTGAAATGTTAGTAGAGAGAATGATTTATTTCAAGCTTTTATTTCTTTCATCACAATCCCAGTGGGTCAGAAGTTTACATACACTCAATTAGTATTTGGTAGCATTGTCTTTAAATTGTTTAACTTGGTTCAAACGTTTTGGGTAGCCTTTCACAAGCTTCCCACAATAAGTTAGGTGAATTTTGTCCCATTCCTCCTGACAGAGCTGGTGTAAGGCCTCCTGACAGAGTCAGGTTTGTAGGCCTCTTTGCTCGCACACGCTTTTTCAGTTCTGCCAACAAATTGTCTACAGGATTGAGGTCAGGGCTTTGTGATGGCCACTCCAATACCTTGACTTTGTTCTCCTTAAGCGATTTCGCCACAACTTTGGAAGTATGCTTGGTGTCATTGTCCATTTGGAAGACCCATTTACGACCAAGTTTTAACTTCCTGACTGATGTCTTGAGATGTTGCTTCAATATATCCACATAATTCTCCATCCTCATGATGCCATCTTTATTGTGAAGTGCACCAGTCCCTCCTGCAGCAAAGCACCCCCACAACATGATGCTGCCACCCCCGTGCTTCACGGTTGGGATGGTGTTCTTCAGCTTGCAAGTCTCCCCCTTTTTCCTCCAAACATAACAATGGTCATTCTGGCCAAACAGGTCTATTTTCGTATCATCAGACCAGAGGACATTTCTCCCAAAAGTACAATCTTTGTCCCCATGTGCTGTTGCAGACCGTAGTCTGGCTTTTTTAATGGCGGTTTTGGAGCAGTGGCTTCTTCCTTGCTGAGTGGCCTTTCAGGTTATGTTGATATAGGACTCGTTTTACTGTGCATATAGATACTATTCTACCCATTTCCTCCTTTATCTTCACAAGGTCCTTTGCTGTTCTGGGATTGATTTGCACTTTTCGCACCAAAATACAGTCATCTCTAGGAGAAAGAACACGTCTCCTTCCTGAGCGGTATGACGGCTGCGTGGTCCCGTGGTGTTTATACTTGCGTACAATTGTTTGTGTAGATGAACGCGGTACCTTCAGGCGTTTGTAAACGTCCGACTTCAACTGTAGGTTAATAAAACTGGCCTATAGCATTATAATGCATTAGGTGTTTGTATTGTAAGGTGATACTATAACATCGTAACAGGCCAGGTGTAGCGAATCCAGCCCTTGCGTCATTTACATATCCCCACCACTAAAAACGCTCTACATGCACATAAACATGTCACACAGAGAACCAAGAGCTCCGCTAGATATCCTACCGTGTTCAAGCCTCTCCACTTACTTTCCATTGTTTTAACAAGTTGACATCCTGCTTTCTTAAGAGCTGAAGTGTCTTGGCCTAGAAGCGCCCGGGTTGACGGTTGGCCCTGAGCGTGACACACACGTCTGGAGTGACATCAGGTGGATCGAGAGAGAGAGAGTGATGTAACAGAGAGAGTCTGACTGGTTCCACAGGCAGGGAGCGTTCCAGCATTAGGTGTGTGTGTGTGTGTGTGTGTGTGTGTGTGTGTGTGTGTGTGTGTGTGTGTGTGTGTGTGTGTGTGTGTGTGTGTGTGTGTGTGTGTGTGTGTGTGTGTGTGTGTGTGTGTGTGTGTGTGTGTGTCTGTGTGTGTGTGTGTAGGGCATATTAGGGACAGAGATTCTAGAGGGGCACTGCAAGTCTGATACACATGACATTCACTGACAACAACTGGCTGTCTGTCTGGCTGTCTGCCGTGCTCACACAGCGTGGAGTCCCTGGGCCGTACTCACACAGCGTGGAGTCCCTGGGCCGTACTCACACAGCGTGGAGTCCCTGGGCAGTACTCACACAGCGTGGAGTCCCTGGGCAGTAATCACACAGCGTGGAGTCCCTGGGCAGTAATCACACAGCGTGGAGTCCCTGGGCCGTACTCACACAGCGTGGAGTCCCTGGGCCGTACTCACACAACGCAGCGTGGAGTCCCTGGGCCGTACTCACACAGCAGCCCTGTGGTGGAGTCCCACTGGGCCGTGGACCTGGAGTCCCTGGGCCGTACTCACACGCAGTGTGGGCCCTCCCTGGGTCCCTGGGCCGTACTCACACAGCGTGGAGTCCCTGGGCCGTACTCACACAGCGCAGCGTGGAGTCCCTGGGCCGTACTCACACAGCGTGGAGTCCCTGGGCCGTACTCACACAGCGTGGAGTCCCTGGGCCGTACTCACACAGCGTGGAGTCCCTGGGCCGTACTCACACAGCGTGGAGTCCCTGGGCCGTACTCACACAGCGTGGAGTCCCTGGGCCGTACTCACACAGCGCAGCGTGGAGTCCCTGGGCCGTACTCACACAGCGTGGAGTCCCTGGGCCGGCCCTGGGCGTACTCACACAGCGTGGAGTCCCTGGGCCGTACTCACACAGCCCAGCGTGGAGTCCCTGGGCCGTACTCACGCAGCGTGGAGTCCCTGGGCCGTACTCACACAGCGCAGCGTGGAGTCCCTGGGCCGTACTCACACAGCGCAGCGTGGAGTCCCTGGGCCGTACTCACACAGCGCAGCGTGGAGTCCCTGGGCCGTACTCACAGCACAGTGGAGTCCCTGGGCCGTACTCACACAGCGCAGCGTGGAGTCCCTGGGCCGTACTCACACAGCGCAGCGTGGAGTCCCTGGGCCGTACTCACACAGCGCAGCGTGGAGTCCCTGGGCCGTACTCACACAGCGCAGCGTGGAGTCCCTGGGCCGTACTCACAGCAGCAGCGGTCCCTGGGCCGTACTCACACAGCGTGGAGTCCCTGGGCCGTCACTCACAGTCCCTGCAGCGCAGAGGAGTCCCTGGGCCGTACCCTCACACAGCGCAGCGTGGAGTCCCTGGGCCGTACTCACACAGCGTGGAGTCCTGGGCCGTAGCGCGTGGAGTCCCTGGGCCGTACTCACACAGCGCAGCGTGGAGTCCCTGGGCAGTACTCACACAGCGTGGAGTCCCTGGGCCGTACTCACACAGCACAGCGTGGAGTCCCTGGGCAGTACTCACACAGCACAGCGTGGAGTCCCTGGGCAGTACTCACACAGCGTGGAGTCCCTGGGCCGTACTCACACAGCACAGCGTGGAGTCCCTGGGCAGTACTCACACAGCGTGGAGTCCCTGGGCCGTACTCACACAGCACAGCGTGGAGTCCCTGGGCAGTACTCACACAGCGTGGAGACCCTGGGCCGTACTCACACAGCACAGCGTGGAGTCCCTGGGCAGTACTCACGCAGCAGTATTTTTCTATGGTTTGCACTAATGAATATGACCCAGGGTGAGAACGTTCTCAGAAAACATTGACGCATTTCTAAAGTTGAAAAGTGCACAAAAACACTTATGCCGTTATTAGCTAGAGAGCTTTGTTCGATTAGTATCAAACCAAATACAGGCACAAATCCATCAACCAATAGCCTATGACACGTTGCTGAAAAGCATTGAGGACATTTGATGACAAAATGCCATTAAAACGTACTGATATAAATCCCCAGTTTCCCCTCTCACTACCCATAACTGAGCCCACAGCGACAACCCCATCGCTGATGAGAAGTCAGTGTCTGCATTACAGATGGCACCCTATTCCCTATGGTCCCTGGTCTAAAGTAGTGCACTACGTAGGGAATAGGGTGCCAGTAGTGCACTACGTAGGGAATAGGGTGCCAGTAGTGCACTAAGTAGGGAATAGGGTGCCAGTAGTGCACGACGTAGGGAATAGGGTGCCAGTAGTGCACTACGTAGGGAATAGGGTGCCGTTTGGGACGTAGTCATGGTGACTGTGAGCAAAGCGGAAGTGTTAGTTCACGTCAGAAAACCTTCATTCACTGAGAGACAACATCAACGCCGAGTGACTGGGCTCCCGTTATTACTTTCCAAATTCTTCAAGCTCTGTCAAAATCCGTTGTTGATCATTGCTAGACAACCATTTTCAGGTCTTTCCATAGATTTCCAAGTAGATTTAAGTCAAAACTGTAACTCGGACACTCACTGTCTTCCTGTTTTTTTTCTTCTTTTTTTACCTTTATTTAACCAGGCAAGTCAGTTAAGAACAAATTCTTATTTTCAATGACGGCCTAGGAACAGTGGGTTAACTGCATGTTCAGGGGCAGAACGACAGATTTGTACCTTGTCGGCTTGGGGGTTTGAACTTGCAACCTTCTGGTTACTAGTCCAACGCTCTAACCACTAGGCTACCCTGACGCCCCTGGTAAGCAACTCCAGTATAGATTTGGCCCTCGTGTTTTAGATTATCGTCCTGCTGAAAGGGGACTGAATCAGGTTTCCCTCTAGGATTTGCCTGTGCATTAGCTCCATTCATTAGATTGTTTTTATCCTTAACCCTTCTCCTACAATGTCCGCAGCTCCAGCGGGAACCTAATTAAGATAATACTAAAAAATCCCCATCAAAATCTGTGTGTTTAAGGTAGAGAGAGATGTGGGGTTTCTGCATGGGCTGTCTCAAACCACAACATCTGCCGATATCGTCCTTCCCCAACTCCAGTGAAAAGGAGGGAGAACTAGAGCATGAGACACCCCCCCCCTCCAAAAAAAAAATCTCACGAAAACATCTGTAGCATCCGAACAGTTTGGCCTAAAAAATAAATAAAATCAAAAATCAAAAAAAACTATGACTCTCGCGAATACAACGGAGTTCTCCGTTTTGCTCTACGACCCCGACAAGCTTCACAGGCCTCGTGTCTGAAGTCACTACAGCCATCTTCTGTCAACCTCTGCGTGTCGTGTCTGAACAGGTTTGGACTACACACCAATATGACCTCATCAAGCCCCACAAGGTTCCCGGTGACAGTTTAAAAAATACAAAATAATGGAAGTATATATGGAGATATTTTAGACACTAAGGGGTTAAATACATCTCTATATCCTGATCTTTCTTCTATTTCTCAGATATACCTGCTGGAGCTACAGGTGGGTGATGCTACCAGAGAGATATACCTGCTGGAGCTACAGGTGGGTGATGCTACCAGAGAGATATACCTGCTGGAGCTACAGGTGGGTGATGCTACCAGAGAGATATACCTGCTGGAGCTACAGGTGGGTGATGCTACCAGAGAGATATACCTGCTGGAGCTACAGGTGGGTGATGCTACCAGAGAGATATACCTGCTGGAGCTACAGGTGGGTGATGCTACCAGAGAGATATACCTGCTGGAGCTACAGGTGGGTGATGCTACCAGAGAGATATACCTGCTGGAGCTACAGGTGGGTGATGCTACCAGAGAGATATACCTGCTGGAGCGCGTGCTACAGGTGGGTGATGCTACCAGAAAGATATACCTGCTGGAGCTACAGGTGGGTGATGCTACCAGCGAGATATACCTGCTGGAGCTACAGGTGGGTGATGCTACCAGCGAGATATACCTGCTGGAGCTACAGGTGGGTGATGCTACCAGCGAGATATACCTGCTGGAGCGCGTGCTACAGGTGGGTGATGCTACCAGAGAGATATACCTGCTGGAGCGCGTGTTACAGGTGGGTGATGCTATGGTGACCAGCGAGATATACCTGCTGGAGCTACAGGTGGGTGATGCTACCAGAGAGATGTACCTGCTGGAGCACGTGCTACAGGTGGGTGATGCTACCAGCGAGATATACCTGCTGGAGCTACAGGTGGGTGATGCTACCAGCGAGATATACCTGCTGGAGCTACAGGTGGGTGATGCTACCAGAGAGATATACCTGCTGGAGCTACAGGTGGGTGATGCTACAGGTATACCTGCTGATGCTAGGTGGGTGATGCTATGGTGACCAGCGAGATATACCTGCTGGAGCTACAGATGGGTGATGCTACCAGCGAGATATACCTGCTGGAGCTACAGATGGGTGATGCTACCAACGAGATATACCTGATGGAGCTACAGATGGGTGATGCTACCAGTGAGATATACCTGCTGGAGCTACAGGTGGGTGATGCTACCAGAGAGATATACCTGCTGGAGCTACAGATGGGTGATGCTACCAGCGAGATATACCTGCTGGAGCTACAGGTGGGTGATGCTACCAGCGAGATATACCTGCTGGAGCTACAGGTGGGTGATGCTACCAGCGAGATATACCTGCTGGAGCTACAGATGGGTGATGCTACCAGAGAGATATACCTGCTGGAGCTACAGGTGGGTGATGCTACCAGCGAGATATACCTGCTGGAGCTACAGGTGGGTGATGCTACCAGCGAGATATACCTGCTGGAGCTACAGGTGGGTGATGCTACCAGCGAGATATACCTGCTGGAGCTACAGGTGGGTGATGCTACCAGCGAGATATACCTGCTGGAGCTACATTTGGATGATGCTTTTTTTTTTTTACTATTTGTTGTGCCATGTAGTAAATCTGTTGTTCAATGAGTTTCCAAATTCGTTATGTACTTGCTTCTTTCTTTTCACTCTGTCATTTCAGTTAGTATTGTGGAGAAACTACATCCTCAGTTGTCTCCTATCCTCAGTTGTCTCCTACCACAGCCATTAACCTGTTGATGCCTGCTGGATGAAAAACTAAACAAGATATTTTGTCACAAAAAGATGCTGACTATGCATATAATTGATAGCTTTCGAAAGAAAACACTCTGCGTGTCCAGAACTACCAAGATATTTTCTGTGCGTGCCCTAGAACGTGTGGCAAAACCAAGATGATGCGGCATCCAGGAAATGAGCAGTATTTTTGAGGCTCTGTTTTCCATTGTCTCCTTATATGGCTGTGAGAGAGGAATGAGCCTGCCCTTTCTGTCGTTTCCCCAGGTGTCTGCAGCATTGTCATGTAGGCAGATCATTGGAAGATTGACCATAAGAGACCACATTTACTGGTGTCCGCCCGGTGTCCTGCGCAAATTGGTGGGACAGCTGATATTTTTCCATGGGATACAGAGAGGAAAGCAAGCTTCCAGATATATCAATGAAGAGATATGTGAAAAAACACCTTGAGAATTCCAAACAACTTTGCCATTTTCGATATTATGTTTAATCCGGAAAAAGTTTTACGTTGTAGGTGACTGAATTTTCGGTTCGTTTCGGTAGCCAGACGCAATGTAGAAAACGGAACGATTTCTCCTACACACAGACGCTTTCAGGAAAAACTGCGCATTTGGTATGTAACTGAGAGTCTCCTCATTGAAAACATCAGAAGCTCTTCAAAGGTAAATGATTTTACTTATTTGGTTATTTGGTTGTGAAAATGTTGCCATGTAGTAATCTGTTGTTCAATGAGTTTCCAAATTTGTTAAATGTACTTGCTTATTTCTTTTACACAAATTAGTCAATTTCATTTCAAAAGTATTTTGAAAATCTGAGATGACAGTGTTGTTAAGAAAAGGCTAAGCTTGAAACTTATTTTCATTTTATTTGCCTCGTTAGTTGTCTAATGAGCCTGAGGCTTTAGTCACGATCCCGGATCCGGGATGGGGAGTTCCAAGAGGTTTTAAACTCTGTAACCATTTTAAAGTCACCATTGGCCTCATCTTCAAATCCCTGAGTGGTTTCCTTCCTCTCCGGGAACTGAGTTAGAAAGGACGCCTGTATCTTTGTAGTGACCATGAGATACCATTCCAAAGTGTAATTAATAACTTCACCATGCTCAAAGGGATATTAAATGTCTGTTTGATTTGATTTTTCTCCATCTACCAATAGGTGCCCTTCTTTGCAAGGCAATGGAAAACCTCCCTGGTCTTTGTGGTTGAATCTGTGTATGAAATTCACCGATCGACTGAGGGACCTCACAGATATGTTCATTAAAATCAATACTAAGGATTCATATGAGGCTGGTGTCTCATATAAAACATGGAAAGTAGGCCGACTCAGCAGCCAAAAAAAAAAAAACATCAATAAAATGAAATTGCACAACTCCATGAAAAGGGGAGGTGTGCCCAGGACCATGTGAAATCAGCCCTTGATGTAAAACAGGTTCAGCGAGACATGAGAATATCCACCACTGTCACTATTATAACAACACACCCTCGCCGGGGTAGATTGTAAAAATCGGTCTTTCGAAAACCGGCTTCATCCTCTTAAAATGTACATAGTTATTGACTCCCTTGTACCCATTTCAGACAGAAGATGCGGTAATGTTACCTGTAAGAAAAAAATATATATATAGATTAATAAAGTTTATACGACCCTCTATTAAACAGACCTGGTATTGGACCACTTAACTTGCAGGTCAGCCCCTTTTTAATCAAATCAGTGAGTAACTGGCAAATTGGAAGGTGTGGTGGAGGGGGGGGTCGTTAAATGAACAGGGGGCTGTTTGCATTACAAATTAGAGAGGTGTTAATGAATTTACCTGGAGGGGGGAGCAGAGAACCATTCACACAGACTCTGTTACCTGTATTTTGGTTACAGGGTCTGGGAAGATGCAGGAATCATGACTAGGTGGATTTTAATTAGCCATGTTTTTTTTTGTGATTTTTTTTTTTTTACCCATAACTAGCCCAGTAATGGACGAGATGAGCCTAACGTTACCCTTTCTAGGCTAAGGACCTTACTGTCACACCCTGACCATAGTTTACTTTGTATGTTTCTATGTTTTGGTTGGTCAGGGTGTGATCTGAGTGGGCATTCTATGTTGTGTGTCTTGTTTGTCTATTTCTATGTCTGGCCTGATATGGTTCTCAATCAGAGGCAGGTGTTAGTCATTGTCTCTGATTGGGAACCATATTTAGGTAGCCTGTTTGGTGTTGGGTTTTGTGGGTGATTGTTCCTGTCTCTGTGTTTTCACCAGATAGGACTGTTTAGGTTTTCGCACACTTATTGTTTTGTTAGTTATTTCATGTTGAGTTCCTTTATTAAAGAACATGAATAACCACCACGCTGCATTTTGGTCCGTTTGTCCTTCACCAGAGGAAAACCCTTACACTTACATGTTCTGTTTAAAGGTGAATTGATTCTCGATTCTCAATTGCGCGACACGGTTCTAGAAACATCCTTCATATCACATCAAAATAATTTCACAAATGCAAAACATACACTTACTGCTCGGTGTTTTACCGTGTTTTTAAAAGGACTGCAGCCGACAGTATTTTTCAGTGACAAATGTATTGGTGGGTGTAGGCCGTCATTATAAATAAGATGACGGCCTACACCAGCCAAACCCGGACAACGCTGGGCCAATTGTGCGCCGCCCTATGGGACTCCCAATCACGGCCGGTTGTGATACAGCCTGAAATTGAACCAGGGTCTCTAGTGACACCTCTGGCAATGAGATGCAGTGCCTCAGACCGCTGCGCCTCTTGAGAGCCCTGTGTGTAAACGAAAGATGGACGCCACCAATACTTTGCCGCTGAAAAATACTGTCGGCTGCAGTCCTATTTAAAAACACGGTAAAACACCATTAACTGACTTGCCTAGCTAAATAAAACAAGCGCTGAAAACATGGACAAATGGCCATGTGGGAACCCTATCCCCCAAAAAAATGTGTTTAGGAATTGAACCTTTGTTAAAAAATAATAATTGCTGATATGAAAGATATGCAGTAGCAGTGAAACAGGGTAAAACATTGAATTAAATTTAAAAAATTATCACTGACGTAGCTAAGCCAACGGAGACAATGCCAAAACATATCCTGTGTGTTGTGATAAATTGTGTTGTGTTCTCTATAACCTGTTGATTCATATACCTTGACACCGTGATATATAGACCTAAAGGGTCGAGACAATAAGAATGACACAGTGGCAGAATAAATTCAACCACACCTTTGTTTCATCACAAAACCGGACAGCAATCTCTGTGCAGTGAATTCTTAAAAAACATATTGAATTGTAGCAAACAGTTACATGACCTACAGCGCGGTCAAGCACGTAAATGTTTACCACAAGTTGCAAAGGAAACAAGCGCTGCCTTCACTATTTCAACATCTAATAACCTACGCACTAGGGATGCACGATATATCGATGAACATATCGGAATCGGATGAAATTAGCTAAAAATGCCAACATCAGTATCGGCCCGATGTCTAGTTTAAAGCCGATGTTAAAAACCAATGTCAACGCTACCGTGAATACCTATATCATATATATAATATATAATAACTACATAATATATATAATATATAATACCTATATATAATATATAATACCTATATAATATATATAATATATAATACCTATATAATAATATATAATATATAATAACTACATATATATATATATATAATATATAATACCTACATAATATATATAATATATAATACCTACATAATATATATAATACCTCCATAATATATCATATATAATATCTATATAATATATATAATATCTAATACCTATATAATATATAATACCTACATAATATATAATATCATATAAGACTATAATATCATTACCTAAAATATCTAATACCTATATAAATAAAACCACCAACACTATAAACATAGCGATTATATACATATATATATTCCCTACTTATATATAATATATAATACCATATAATGGATGCTAGGTACAATATACCCTATATAATATTTATAATATATAATACCTATATAATATATATAATATCCACCATGCTATATAATACATATATAATATAAGGATATAATACTACTTCTTTAACAGGCATTCCCTCTTTACAGTGTCGCCACCATGCTGGATGCTAGGTTTTTTACAAGGACCGGCTGAGTAGGGGTTTAACAGGTTTGGCTGCCTGAGGCGGTTCTCAATCAGCCAGGTGATTCTCGCTCTGATTGGTACAAGGACCTGCTTTCACTTTTTAACAGGCATTGTTCCTGTCTCTTGTTACTGTGTCTCCACCATGCTCGGCTGCTAGGTTTTTCACAAGGACCGCTTGTTCTTTTTGTAACAGGCATTTCCCATTTGTTTCATTAAAGTGTAACGCCACCATGCTGATGCTAGGTACAAGGACCGCTACCTTTAACAGGCATTCCCTCTAATATAAAATATAATACCACCATGCTATATAATATACAAGGACCGCTACTATTAACAGGATATTAATATCTAATACCTATATAATACAGTAATATATAATACCTAAATAATATATATACTATATAATACCTATATAATATATATAATATGTAATGCCTACATAATATATAATATATAATACCTATATAATATATATAATATATAATACCTATATAATACCTATATAATATATAATACCTATATAATATATATAATATATAATACCTATATAATATATATATATAGGATATAATACGCTACTAATATAGATATATAATATATAATACCTATATAATTATATAATATACTCCACCATATAATATATAATACCTATATAGGATTTATATAATATATAATTATATAATATATTACCTATTTATATATAATATGTAATCCACCATGCTATATGCTAGGTACAATAATATATAATACCTATATAATTTAACAGGCATTCCCTCTTTACAGTGTATAATACCATGCTGGATAATACTAGGTACAAGGACCGCTACTTCTTTAACAGGCATTCTCTCTTTACAGTGTCGCCACCATGCTATATGCTAGGTACCTAAATAACCGCTATACTTATAACAGGCATTCCCTAATACTTATACAGTGTAATATATAATACCATGCTGGATGCTAGGTATAATACCGCTATAATATATAACAGGCATTCTCTATTAATATATAATACCATATAATTTATATAGGTATAATACCTATACTATATTTAACAGATAATATATATAATATATAATACCACCATGCTAATGCTTGGTACAAGGACCAGCATTCTTTAACAGGCATTCTGCTCTTTACAGTGTCAACAAGACCACCATGCTGGATGCTAGGTACAAGGACCACTAACACCAAGATTTAACAGGCATTCTCTCTTTACCCTGTGTTATCTGCCATTATTTTGGTTAGCCAGGATGTGACATGGGTGATTTATGTCTTGTCTAGGGGTTTATTAGATTTATGGGGTTGTGTTCAGTGCATTCTCTCTTTACTGTGTCTCCACCATGCTCGATGACTGGGTACAATGACCGCTACCATTTCTTTAACAGGCATTTGTCTCTTTCAGTGTTTGTCTCCACCATGCTTTCGGGTTTTCACGCTTAGGTTTTGTATTCCGCTACTTTTCTTTAAAGAACAGGAACAACCTCGCTTTATTGTGTCTCCACCATGCTCGATGCTAGGTACAAAGGACCGCTACTTCTTTAACAGGCATTCTCTCTGGTACTGTGTCTCCACCATGCTCGATGTTGCCCTAGGTACAATGACCGCACCACTTCTTTGGCTTCATGACTGACATTTGGACCAGTGTATCAGCCACATGAGCATGCAGAGTCTGGACAGCACATGGGTAACAGGCATTCTCTCTTTACTGTGTCTCCACATGCTCGATGAATGTACAAGGACCGCCATTTCAATTTTTGAACAGGCATTCCCTCTTTACTGTGTCTCCATTCCATGCTCGAAATAAGCTAGGTACAAGGACCGCTACTTCTTTAACAGGCATTCCCTCTTTACAGTGTCGCCACCATGCTCGATGCTAGGTACAAGGACCGCTACTTCTTTAACAGGCATTCCCTCTTTACTGTGTCTCCACCATGCTCGATGCTAGGTACAAGGACCGCTACTTCTTTAACAGGCATTCTCTCTTTACTGTGTCTCCACCATGCTCGATGCTAGGTACAAGGACCGCTACTTCTTTAACAGGCATTCCCTCTTTACAGTGTCTCCACCATGCTGGATGCTAGGTACAAGGACCGCTACTTCTTTAACAGGCATTCTCTCTTTACTGTGTCTCCACCATGCTCGATGCTAGGTACAAGGACCGCTACTTCTTTAACAGGCATTCCCTCTTTACAGTGTCTCCACCATGCTCGATGCTAGGTACAAGGACCGCTACTTCTTTAACAGGCATTCTCTCTTTACTGTGTCTCCACCATGCTCGATGCTAGGTACAATGACCGCTACTTCTTTAACAGGCATTCTCTCTTTACTGTGTCTCCACCATGCTCGATGCTAGGTACAAGGACCGCTACTTCTTTAACAGGCATTCTCTCTTTACTGTGTCTCCACCATGCTCGATGCTAGGTACAAGGACCGCTACTTCTTTAACAGGCATTCCCTCTTTACTGTGTCGCCACCATGCTCGATGCTAGGTACAAGGACCGCTACTTCTTTAACAGGCATTCCCTCTTTACAGTGTCGCCACCATGCTCGATGCTAGGTACAAGGACCGCTACATCTTTAACAGGCATTCTCTCTTTACTGTGTCTCCACCATGCTCGATGCTAGGTACAAGGACCGCTACTTCTTTAACAGGCATTCTCTCTTTACTGTGTCTCCACCATGCTCGATGCTAGGTACAAGGACCGCTACTTCTTTAACAGGCATTCTCTCTTTACAATGTCGCCACCATGCTCGATGCTAGGTACAAGGACCGCTACTTCTTTAACAGGCATTCTCTCTTTACTGTGTCTCCACCATGCTCGATGCTAGGTACAAGGACCGCTACTTCTTTAACAGGCATTCTTTCTTTACAGTGTCGCCACCATGCTGGATGCTAGGTACAAGGACCGCTACTTCTTTAACAGGCATTCTCTCTTTACAGTGTCGCCACCATGCTGGATGCTAGGTACAAGGACCGCTACTTCTTTAACAGGCATTCTCTCTTTACAGTGTCGCCACCATGCTGGATGCTAGGTACAAGGACCGCTACTTCTTTAACAGGCATTCCCTCTTTACATTGTCGCCACCATGTTCGATGAGAGTGGAAGACTCCTCTCGTCTTAAACATGTATTACATGCATTGCATCTTCCCATTACAAGGAATAAATATTGAATAAACTTCATTTGAACGTACTTTACCTGTTGTCCTCTGTTTGTGTTTTGTTTTGGTCCTTATGTCGGACATAATCTGAGACAAAATGTCCACAGAATAGTGTTATTAAGACCAGCTGGCCTGTATATCGGTTAAATACTGATGCAATCCACGCATGTCAACAACACTTAACCGAAGCACAGACATAAAGTCAGTGGTGTGAAGTACTTAAGTAAAAAGCCTTTGAAGTACTACTTAAGTAAAAACCCGTTAAAGTACTAAAGTAGTACTTGGACTTTCATTCACTATTTACTTTTACTCCACTACGTTCCTAAAAAAAATAAAGTACTTGTTACATTTTGAATGCTTAGCAGGACAGAAATGGTCCAGTTCACACACTTATCAAGAGAGCAGCCCTACTGCCTCTGGTCTGGAGGACTCACTAAACAGAGAACATCCATATTTAAATTTTTACCTTTATATAACTAGGCAAGTCAGTTAAGAACAAATTCTTATTTTCAATGATGGCCTAGGAACAGTGGGTTAACTGCCTGTTCAGGGGCAGAACGACAGATTTGTATCTTGTCAGCTTGGGGGTTTGAACTTGTAACCTTTCAGTTACTAGTCCAACACTCTAACCACTAGGCTACTCTGCTGCCCCTCCTCCCTGGTCATCCCTACTGTCTCTGATCTGGAGGACTCACTAAACAGATAACATCCCTGGTCATCCCTACTGCCTCTGATCTGGAGGACTCACTAAACAGAGAACATCCCTGGTCATCCCTACTGCCTCTGATCTGGAGTACTCACTAAACAGATAACATCTCTGGTCATTCCTACTGCCTCTGTTCTGGTGGACTCACTAAACACAAATGCTTCATTTGTTAATTATGTCTGAGGGTGCACCTGGCTATTCATAAAATATATAAACAAGAAAATGGTGCAGTTTGCTTTGCGATGATTTACACTTTTACTTTTGATACTTCAGAACAAAAATACTTTTACTCAAGTAGTATTTTACAGGGTGACTTTTACTTGAGTAACTTTCTATTAAGGCATCTATACTTTTACTCAAGTATGACAATTGGGTACTTTTCCCACTACTGCCTAAAGTTGTCCCACTGCGATCAGCTGGCGAAATTCACAAGCACTTCCAACTTATTTTGAGGGAACCTGCTTCAGTTGATGTGGCTCCCAAGGCACTGGATCTCAGTGCTCGAGGCGTCAGCCACCCTGGTTCAAATCCAGGCTGTATAACAACCAGCCGGGAGTCCTATAGAGCGGTGCATAAATTGGCCCAGCTTCATCCGATTTCGGCCAGTGCAGGCCATAATTGTAAATAAGAATTTGTTTTTAACTGCCTTGCCTAGTTAAATAAAGGCTAAATTAAAAAATTAAAAAAATGTTTCCACATTGTGCATCACATGAAACGCATTAGGAGATGGAAAATACAAGTGACAGAGCCTGCCAAAACAGATGAGTAAACAACACTTTACTGTGTATATTTGTTCCCCACCAACATCCTGGCAAAAGCACCAACAAAACTGGTCAAGTCAAATATCCTTTTCTTCAACAATCTACTGGTAGAGACTATTTTACAGCGAGCACCTTTAGGACTGTTACCATGGCTAATCAGTCTGATATTTAATAAGCAAGGCACATTTTTGGTTAACATTTTGTGTGTGAATGACAAGAACAAAAAAGGAGGGGGGGGGTATTTACTGCCCCCCACGGAGAGAGAAAAGACAAGCAATTTGTTACATTCCTTCAAAACGAAACAGTCTGAGGAGGGGGGGATATTTCACAAAATGTATCACTAGACTGACTTGGTGAGAGTCCAGAGGAACTCAACATCAGTGTATCTCTGGAGGTCTGTCAGTTGCACACCGCTGTTGGGGAAACGGGACACCGCTGTTGTAACGTTGCAGCTTTGCCACCGAGCGACATTGCATCAAAGCAACCATATACCGTGCAGAAAGAAAGCTGACTTCAAAGTCACTGATATAAGGGAGAATTACGTAAAACCAATTAGTTTACCTTTTTGTCAATTTATATAGTTAGGTAAGTGTGATTCAGGATGAACAACCAAAACAAACAGTTAACTAGCCACGGAGAGGGTGTCTGAAAACATTGTGTCCACTGGTGTAGATAGATAAATGGTTTCTAGTCTTGGAAGATCAGCGCGATCGAAATCGGTGAACTTCAGTCTCTGAACAACAAGCACAGTCAGAAATACTACATATTCCCCGGTGCACAATGCATTTGTTACACATGCAACAAACAAACCAAAAAAAGCACTGTATATCTGCCAAGGCCCTTAAACGACTGGTGAAAATGGGCCAATAATTGCAAGGGAACAACTTAGGAAGTCACTAAAGTGTGAAGGTATAACATGTCTATGTAGCTGGCAGTGTGGTCGGCAGCCTCGCATAGCAGGCTAACCAAGCTAATCAATACTGCATCACACAACCGAGATTGAATCACTCACGAAATGTGGGCACGAAATTCACACAAAAAAACCACACACAGCAAAAACAACCAAAGACCACAGGTGTACTTACGACTTGTAACTTTCCGTCGCTTGTGTTGTGTTAAATCCCGTGTGTTAAACCCGGTCTGACCTTCCGTTGAGGGGAAACAGACATACTGCTAGCTGAGTGTGCTGCCGCCATGTTCCTCCGACTGCTCTGTGCTGCTGGCTGGCTGCTTGTTTATCTCGCTAACAAGCCTTCCCCCACACACACACTACCACTACCATACACACACTACCATACACACACACACTACCACTACCATGCACACACACTACCACTACCATGCACACACACTACCATACACACACACACACACACACACACTACCACTACCATACACACACACTACCATGCACACACACTACCACTACCATGCACACACACTACCATACACACACACTACCACTACCATACACACTACCACTACCACTACCATGCACACACACTACCACGCACACACACACACACACACACACACACACACACACACACACACACACACACACACACACCACACACACACACACTACCATACACACACACACACTACCATACACACACACTACCATACACACACACACTACCATACACACACACACTACCATACACACACACACACACACACACACACACACACACACACACACACACACACTACCATACACACACACACACTACCATACACACACACACACTACCATACACACGCACGCACACACACACACTACCATACACACACACACACACTACCATACACACAGACACACACACACACACTACCACACACACACACACACACACTACCACAGAGAGGAGCACCTGGATTAGCGGGGTCTCTCTCTCTCTCTGGTATGGAACACTGCCCTGCCTCGACATAACCAAACAGCAATAACCTGTCCAATGTATGATATAGCAAGGAGAAACAGCGTGAAGTTAGTTTCATCAAGGGAGGATAGGATACAAATACGTAGTTCTTTGACTGGCTAATAGCCTAACATATTGTTGAACCTATAACCTGTTTATTAACAATTACATTAACATGTAGACTAAACACAAATTGAGTTATTGGCCTAAAAGGTGCTTATTACATATTAGTTTATTCATAAGAA
The DNA here is from genome assembly GCF_036934945.1 of Oncorhynchus masou masou. Classification (NCBI taxonomy): domain Eukaryota; kingdom Metazoa; phylum Chordata; class Actinopteri; order Salmoniformes; family Salmonidae; genus Oncorhynchus; species Oncorhynchus masou. Next base: position 65,603,860 of record NC_088241.1, on the reverse strand, counting down.
TGTTTGTTTTTTCTATAAAAGTCATTCATAAATAGAACATTGAATGAAATTAATATACAATGTACATTAATTTGTTATTTATAATAAATAGTGATTGTACATAGTTTGATTTAGTAACATGGAGTAAACATATCAGCAATGATCATTGCTGTAGATGAAGGTTAGGTCCCAAATGACACCCTATATTGCCTGTGTAGTTCTCTACTTTTTCCAAAGCCCTATGGGAATGCAGTGCCATTTGGGAGCAGAAGGGAAGAGCTGAACAAAGCAGAAAGAACCAAGAGAGAATTCTAGAACCTGAATCATGACATGGTCTCAGAGTGAGCTAACACACACACACACACAACACACACACAACACACACACACACACACGCTAACACACACACACGATAACGCACGCAACGCACACACACACACACACGCTAACACACACACGCACGCTAACACACACACACGCGCACATGAACACAGACACACACACATGCATGCTCACACTCACGCACACACACGCACACGCACGCTAACCCACACACACGCTAACGCACACACACACACAGACGCACGCTAACACACACACGCGCTAACACACACATGCACGCACGCACACACACACACACACACACACACACACACACACACACACATAAATGACTCTGAATGATACTTAATAATCAACACACTACTGCAGTAGTCATAACATGAATAGGCAGATCAGGTGAGCAATAATTCACCTCTATTGTCATAGACACACAATACACATGTTAGTCACGGTCCAACAAAATGCTTACGTGCATCTTCCCTCTCACTCATTTTTATTTATGTATTTGAAATGTAACATTTGTTTAACTAGGCAAGTCAGTTAAAGAACAAATTATTATTTACAATGACGGCCTACACCGGCCAAACCCGGACCACGCTGGTCCAAATGTGCCCCGCCCTATGGGACTCCCAATCACGGCCGGATGGGATACAGCCTGGATTCGAACCTGTGACTGTAGTGACGCCTCTTGCACTGAGATGCAGGGCCTTTAGACCGCTGTGCCTCTATAAGAGCAATAACAACAATAATAGGTAATTAATTAAGTTTATCCCGAATCATATTGACATTTGTTTGTCAGGTGCAATGCAACTAATTTATACTTTACTGTGAAATGTTTACTTACAAGCCCTAAGTAAGCAAAATGAAATACACAAGAATGGAGCTACACTCAGGGAGTACCAGATCAGGGAGTACCAGGGAGTACCTATCCACATCGATGGAACAGTAGTGGAAAGAGTAGCAAGTTTTAGGTTCCTCGGCATACACATCACAGACAAACTGAATTGGTCCACTCACACAGACAGCATCGTGAAGAAGGCGCAGCAGCGCCTCTTCAACCTCAGGAGGCTGAAGAAATTCGGCTTGTCACCAAAAGCACTCACAAACTTCTACAGATGCACGATCGAGAGCATCCTGGCGGGCTTTTATCACCGCCTGGTACGGCAACTGCTCCGCACTCAACCGTAAGGCTCTCCAGAGGGTAGTGAGGTCTGCACAACGCATCACCGGGGGCAAACTATCTGCCCTCCAGGACACCTACACCACCCGATGTTACAGGAAGGCCATAAAGATCATCAAGGACATCAACCACCCGAGCCACTGCCTGTTCACCCCGCTATCATCCAGAAGGCGAGGTCAGTACAGGTGCATCAAAGCTGGGACCGAGAGATTGAAAAACAACTTCTATCTGAAAGCCATCAGACTGTTAAACAGCCACCACTAACATTGAGTGGCTGCTGCCAACACACTGACACTGACTCAACTCCAGCCACTTTAATAATGGGAAATTATGTAAATATATCACTAGCCACTTTAAACAATGCTACCTTATATAATGTTACTTACCCTACATTATTCATCTCATATGCATACGTATATACTGTACTCTATCATCGACTGCATCCTTATGTAATACATGTATCACTAGCCACTTTAACTATGCCACTTTGTTTACATACTCATCTCATATGTATATACTGTACTCGATACCATCTACTGTATCTTGCCTATGCTGCTCTGTACCATCACTCATTCATATCTTTATGTACATATTCTTTATCCCCTTACACTGTGTATAAGACAGTAGTTTAGGAATTGTTAGTTAGATTACTTGTTGGTTATTACTGCATTGTCGGAACTAGAAGCACAAGCATTTCGCTACACTCGCATTAACATCTGCTAACCATGTGTATGTGACAAATAAATTTGATTTGATTTGAGATCAATATTTTACCTTCATTTAACTAGGGCAAGTCAGTTAAGAACAAATTCTTATTTCACAATGACGGCCTAGGAACAGTGGGTTAATGCCTTGTTCAGGGGCAGAACGACAAATTTGTACCTTGTCAGCTCGGGGATTTGATCTTGACCACTAGGCTACGCTGGATATGCAGAGGTACACGGTACTGTATTTGAGGTAGATATGTACATGAAGGCAGGGTAAAGTGACTAGGCATCAGGATAGATAATAATAAGGTATTTGAGGTAGATATGTACATGAAGGCAGGGTAAAGTGACTAGACATCAGGATAGATAATAATAAGGTATTAGAGGTAGATATGTACATGAAGGCAGGGTAAAGTGACTAGACATCAGGATAGATAATAATAAGGTATTTGGGGTAGATATGTACATGAAGGCAGGGTAAAGTGACTAGACATCAGGATAGATAATAATAAGGTATTTGAGGTAGATATGTACATGAAGGCAGGGTAAAGTGACTAGACATCAGGATAGATAATAATAAGGTATTTGGGGTAGATATGTACCTGAAGGCAGGGTAAAGTGACATCAGGATAGATAATAAGGTATTTGAGGTAGATATGTACATTTAAGGAATTTAAATTGAAGTCATTTAGGATAGATAATAATAAGGTATTTGACAAATTGGTGAATTCACCTTCTGACATCCAGTGAACAGGACTTTACAATAGTGCATCTAAATCATTAAGGAAGGGTAAAGTGAGGCATCAGGATTAATAATCCTATCCTAGGTAGTACATGTACATGAAGGCAGGGTAAAGTGACTAGGCATCAGGATAGATAATAATAAGGTATTTGGGGTAGATATGTAAATGAAGGCAGGGTAAAGTGACTAGACATCAATGAAACACAGTCAGTATCATACTGCAGACTAGAACTTGGACAGGAAAGAGCAAAAACAGTCTTCCTCCTTTGACAGCAGGAGAATAACAACACAGGTCTAACAACATCTGATTTACGTGCAGGCGAGCGTATGAGGAAATCTGTCCAATCAGATTCCAGCTATACGCAAAACTTGTATGTTGAAACATTATATATCATGTTGAATATTATATTAAGTAATTGCTACATCTACTATGTAAGTAATAGTTAGCATAGGCAGGCCTATATTATATCACCATTTCCATACGGCATTTTACACATCGCCAAAAATGCATCCCAAAAACGGCACCCAATTCCCTGTATAGATCGTTACTTTTGGCCAGGGTCCATAGGGTTCTGGTCAGGAGGGTCCATAGGGTTCTGGTCAGGAGGGTCCATAGGGTTCTGGTCAGGGTCCATAGGGTTCTGGTCAGGAGGGTCCATAGGGTTCTGGTCAGGAGGGTCCATAGGGTTCTGGTCAGGAGGGTCCATAGGGTTCTGGTCAGGAGGGTCCATAGGGTTCTGGTCAGGGTCCATAGGGTTCTGGTCAGGAGGGTCCATAGGGTTCTGGTCAGGAGGGTCCATAAGGTTCTGGTCAGGAGGGTCCATAGGGTTCTGGTCAGGAGGGTCCATAGGGTTCTGGTCAGGAGGGTCCATAGGGTTCTGGTCAGGAGGGTCCATAAGGTTCTGGTCAGGAGGGTCCATAAGGTTCTGGTCAGGAGGGTCCATAGGGTTCTGGTCAGGAGGGTCCATAGGGTTCTGGTCAGGAGGGTCCATAGGGTTCTGGTCAGGAGGGTCCATAGGGTTCTGGTCAGGAGGGTCCATAGGGTTCTGGTCAGGAGGGTCCATAGGGTTCTAGTCAGGAGGGTCCATAGGGTTCTGGTCAGGAGGGTCCATAAGGTTCTGGTCAGGAGGGTCCATAAGGTTCTGGTCAGGAGGGTCCATAGGGTTCTGGTCAGGAGGGTCCATAAGGTTCTGGTCAGGACCCATAGTGCTCTGGTCAGGAGGGTCCATAGGGTTCTGGTCAGGAGGGTCCATAAGGTTCTGGTCAGGAGGGTCCATAGGGTTCTGGTCAGGAGGGTCCATAAGGTTCTGGTCAGGACCCATAGTGCTCTGGTCAGGAGGGTCCATAGGGTTCTGGTCAGGACCCATAGTGCTCTGGTCAGGAGGGTCCATAGGGTTCTGGTCAGGACCCATAGTGCTCTAGTCAAAAGTCGTGCACTATGTAAGGAATAGGGTTCCATTTGAGACAAGTGTAGCAATGAGGGTAAAGGAATGGTTGTCAGTGGAAAACAATGTCCCCGGCTCCGGTGGCTAAGTAGGTTACCTCTGCTGCTCCTAAAAGTTCTGGTCGACTTCAAACATTCTCGCTGAATCAGCTTTCTACAGGTTTCAACTGTTTAATGAAATTATTTCAACATAGAGGTCTCCTGTCCTGTATCGTGTCAACCATCTCAAAACCTTTGATATGATACACAATATTAAGACATTAGGTTACCTTAACTCCTGTGATAGCTCACAAATTAAATATTCATTTGCATAACTGACCATTCTACAATGATCTTTAAAAAAAACGTGACTTTTTAAACCACAGATGGATAACTCTATATTTCAGTTCACTGTAAAATTGCATATCAATATTTTAACGCAGTTTGTGTGAAGCGTAGCACCACCATGTGGTCCTACATAGAATTATTTTAACCTCGTTTCAACTCATGAACTTTGACCTCTACATTTTACGTTTACATTTTAGTCATTTAGCTGACAATCTTATACAAGGCCTGTCACGCCAAATCATGTTTTGGAAGTTCTCGCGACAGCCCTAGCAACGGAAGCTAGAACTCATCGAATCCCATTGTGACACGGGGAGCTTTTTTGGAATGACAAGCCCGGTTTACCAAAAGCATCTTAAGGCTAAGTTTATCGTTAATACTTTCGTAGCGGCATCGTTAAATCTCAGAGCTGTTTTATTTAACCCCATCAGTCCCGAAACCCAGTTTTTCATTATCTTTCATTTATCTGCCCTCATATTTAACCTCACAATTAAGTGTTTTACAGTGTTATTTTCTGGACAACCAGGGCTACATGCAAGTAGAACACAAAGCAATTTGACATAGTTGCATTCATTCGTTTTTTTGTAAAATCTTTAAAAAAAAATTGGTCTGCCATAGAAAAAAAAACAGATAAAAATTAATCTAAATGGATGCTTTGAGTAAATAAATAGTTTGCTCACTCGGAAATTACTATCCATGACCAGAGACAACTGTGAAGAGTTTGGAATTTGTGACAGCAATTAAGTGAGCTTATTACAATATTATAGACATTATGTCCCATAGGGCGGCACACAATTGGCCCAGCGTCGACTGGGTTTAACCAGTGTAGACCTTCATTGTAAATAAGAATTTGTTCTTAACTGACTTGCCTTGTTAAACAAAAGGTTAATTAAAGGATGCATAAAAAAAAAAAAATATATATATATATGAATCACAGACAGTGTCACCAGCAAACAACCCCCACACCTCCTCCTCCATGCTTCACGGTTGGAACCACACATGCTGAGATCATCCGTTCACCTACTCCGCGTCTCACAAAGACACGGTGGATGGAACCAGAAATCTCTCATTTGGACTCATCAGACCAAAGGACAGATTTCCACCGGTCTTAGGTCCATTGCTCGTGTTTCTTGGCCCAATCAAGTCTCTTCTTCTTACTGGTGCCCTTTAGTAGTGGTTTCTTTGCAGCAATTCCACCATGAAGGCCTGATTCACACAGTCTCCTCTGAACAGTTGATGTTGAGATGTGTCGGTTACTTGAACTCTGTGAAGCATTTATTTGGGCTGTAATTTCTGAGGCTGGTAACTCTAATGAGCTTATCCTCTGCAGCAGAGGTAACTCTGGGACTTTCTTTCCTGTGGTGGTCCTCACGAGAGACAGTTTCATCATAGCGCTTGATGGTTTTTGAGACTGCACTTGAAGAAACTTTCAAAGTTCTTGACATTTTCCAGATTGACTTTTAAGTCAATGGATTTTCATTTCTCTTTGCTTATTTGAGCTGTTCTTGCCATAACACGGACTTGATATTTTGCCAAATAGGTCTCTCTTCTGTATAGAGCAACTTACATGAGCAATTAGGGTTAGCCTTGCTCACCCAGATTTTTCACCTAGTCGGTATCGAACCGGCGACCAGTCTCCCCAACTCTAGCTGAAGTGAATTCATTGGGATCGTTGAGGTAGTAAAATTCATTATAAATTTATATGTATTTTCACATGATTGTGTTTTTGGTCATTTAGCATAAGACAGTCGTTTTATTCAGTCAGTTCAATGACGGCCTAGGAACGGTGGGTTAACTGCCTGTTCAGGGGCAGAACGATAGATTTGTACCTTGTCAGCTTGGGGATTTGAACTTTCAACCTTGCGGGTACTAGTCCAACACTCTAACCACTAGGCTACCCTGCCGCCACATTCAACTAATAGATAAGACAACCACATCGCAGTCAAACATTATATAACTTCACCATATTTCTACAAATAGCATCTAAGTTTAATAACAATTTGACACATTTCTTTGTGTAAATAATGTTTAATGGCAACGAGTGGGCATGTTGAACAACAGTAAAGAGCCAGGGTGGGTTTTATGCCCTGTGTCATGAGGAGAACTAGCATTTGGCACATTTAAAACGGGCATAAAAACAGAACAACGAAACATTTCTTTATCCATAATGTCTTCAACAACAAAATTATATTCTCGTGGACATGTTCAAAGGAGACATGAATACAATGTCTACACCCCCAATGACAACCTATCGTCTTTATATAGTGCACTACTTTACACCTGAGTCCTAGTCACAAAAGTAGTGCACTATATAGGGAAATGGGGTGCCATCCAGCTCACAGCCCTTCATGTAGATCTGAAAAGAGAGATAGGGAACACATCCTTTCAGTGCCTTGGTAGGCACTCTAGATTATCTCTAAAAACACCACAACTCCACAGTTGTACCCCAAATGACACATACATACACATGGGCAGTGGTCATGGCACCCTATTCCCTATATAGTGTACAGAGACAATGGGCTGAGGTCATAAGTAGTGCACTAATATATGTATGTATGTATGTATGTATGTATGTATGTATGTATGTATGTATGTATGTATGTATGTATGTATGTATGTATGTATGTATGTATGTATGTATGGAATAGGGTGCCATTTAGGATACACATCAATAATTGCTTCCTCCCTCCACATAGAGTGACCACTGATCCTACCATTGGCTGGATTGGGGTAAACAGCCCTATCCAATCACGTTAGATCAGCGATTGCTTCAGGGGAGAAAAAGACACCACACGAAGGATGCATTAAACAGAGACGTAAAACAGGGCCCTGTTTTTTACAGCACCAATGCAAAAGGCTTGAAAAGCAAATTAAAACTCCAAATTCTCTAAAATGGCTTCCAATCCTTGTTCCCTGTCCTGCGTTCTCACTGCCAGTGTCCTGAGAGAATGTCTGGGACTCTATTCCTTCTGTAGTGCACTACTTTTGACCACAACCAATACACCTCTGGTCAAAAGTGGAGCACTATATTGGGAATAAGAATGGTATTTGGGACACACAAACTGGTAGGTTAAAGCACTGTGGTGGGAAAGCAATGAATCCTATCCAGTCTAGTAACCCTTGTGTTGATGAAGGAAAGGAAACAAGGAGGAATGAAGCCCTTTCAACTACTGGAAAAGAAGAAGAAATAAGAACGATGTAACTAAACCTCTGAAAGTAGGCAGGTGCATGGAGTTTCTCTGCTCGTGATTCCAAACAGATGAGAATGAATTCAAGAAGCCCTTTTTGTTAAAGAAACAGAATGTCATACAGTCTGATAAATAAAAATGTTGGAAGAAAATAAATGGCATATGAAACGTTTGACTTTAGAAACAGATTACTGAAAACACTGATTTATTTTTCTTCTCCATCATTCCTGAAATTTTAAAACTGTACAAAACAATCTGTATCAATAGGCACTTAAATAAGTTATATATATATATATATTTTTTATTATTATTATTTTCTTTTTCTGTAAGTAATGGCACGTGACGATAATGGGAAGAAAAAAATTGGGATCACTTGAGATTGGCAAGGAGCAGATAAAGCCGAGATGCATTGTGGAGTTTGTAGTCCTACTGGGAGGAGCTGTAGTCCTTCAGATGATAAGATCAAGGTTGAAGTTTCACCATACTGCTTATACCAATTCAATACATTTTGATCTCCAGAAGTGCTTAGGGGGGCCAGGGTTCCCCCAACAGGAGGCCCATGGGCCATTCCCCAAATTGACCAAAAAAAAAATTAAAAACGTTTTTATTTTGTATTTTTTAGTGTTGGACATAAGACTAGAAACACCAGCCAATCAGCTCCAAGTCATTTTAAATTTTAGAAATATGTTCCAAAGTGATTGTATACGAACGTAAGCAAGGTTTGAAATGATTATGTTTTAGTCAAATATTATATCTGTTTGGGTTTCCTGTGGTCAATTTGCAGTCTACAAATGATTTGTAATTATGTTCTGGCCCCCTGACCATCCGCTCAAGAAAATAAACAATAACGTGGCCTGCGACTGAAACTAGTTGATGGTCCATAGGGTTTAGGGGAGGGTTTGGGGCTGGTGACAACAGCTAGAGCAGTGGCATGAGAAGGCTGGGTGCAGCATGAGGGGGAAGGGATATAGGGGAGTCTTTTTGGGGTTGGAGGGGGACAGTATATAGGAGTCTTTTTGGGGTGGGTAGGGGTTGGAGGGGGACAGGATGTAGGGAGTCTTTTTGGGGTGGGTAGGGGTTGGAGGGGGACAGGATGTAAGGGAGTCTTTTTGGGGTGGGTAGGGGTTGGAGGGGTTGAGGGGGGACAGGATATAAGGGAGTCTTTTTGGGGTGGGTAGGGGTTGGAGGGGGACAGGATATAAGGGAGTCTTTTTGGGGTGGGTAGGGGTTGGAGGGGGACAGGATGTAAGGGAGTCTTTTTGGGGTGGGTAGGGGTTGGAGGGGGACAGGATATAAGGGAGTCTTTTTGGGGTGGGTAGGGGTTGGAGGGGGACAGGATGTAAGGGAGTCTTTTTGGGGTGGGTAGGGGTTGGAGGGGGACAGGATGTAAGGGAGTCTTTTTGGGGTGGGTAGGGGTTGGAGGGGTTGAGGGTGGACTTTATGAGGACTTCTCTTTCTTTGATCTCGGCGAATCAGCTCCGTTGGAACTTACTCCGTTCACTCCATTGGCTGCAAACGACAGAGAAGGAGGTGAACGACAGAGAAGGAGGTGAACGACAGAGAAGGAGGTGAACGACAGAGAAGGAGGTGAACGACAGAGAAGGAAGTGAGGAAGTGAACGTAGATGGAGCAAGAGAGAAAAAAACAGTATAATGACATTTTCCTCACTTGAATCTGAAAAACTACAATAACTTCAATAAAACAATATAAAACAAAATAAAATCAATATAAAAATATAAATGGGCTTTCCCCAAACGTATGCTTTCACATTATCAACGTGTATTTTCTAGCATTCTAGTATAGTGTCGCCCCCTGGGTTATATAGTGTCGCCCCCTGGGTTATATAGTGTCGCCCCCTGGGTTATATAGTGTCGCCCCCTGGGTTATATAGTGTCGCCCCCTGGGTTATATAGTGTCGCCCCCTGGGTTATATAGTGTCGCCCCTGGGTTATATAGTGTCGCCCCTGGGTTATATAGTGTCGCCCGCCTGGGTTATATAGTGTCGCCCCCTGGGTTATATAGTGTCGCCCCCTGGGTTATATAGTGTCGCCCCTGGGTTATATAGTGTCTGGGTTATATAGTGTCGCCCCCTGGGTTATATAGTGTCGCCCCCTGGGTTATATAGTGTCGCCCCCTGGGTTATATAGTGTCGCCCCCTGGGTTATATAGTGTCGCCCCTGGGTTTCTGCAACTATCCTCTGGTATGTAGTTCTGCTCACCTTTGTCTTTCTTGGACTTGCTCTTGGGAGCTTGGGGCTTCTTGGGTTTCACGGGCTGGGCCTGGGCCTGCTCTCTCCACCTCCTCAGCTGGAAGTTGATGAACTTCCACATCATGAAGGCCTGAGTCACACAGATGGTCGCCAGCACAGTGATCCTTTGGGGAAGGATATAAAAAAAAGGTCTTAGTCACACTTAAAGTATGAAGTGGTTGATTCATGAAGTGGTTAATTTGTGAATTGCTGTGAAACCACTTCATGAATCAAACAGCTTGGCCAACTTCCACCACAACCAAGGCCAAATGTCTCTGGTGTTTTGATCCAGCAGTAGAGTGAAATGCACCGTGCACGTGAAATGCACATGTCAGACACAGTGTGTGAGGTTACAGTCTTGCATTGCGCCTATCTGCTGTTCATATTGCTCAGTCACGGTCTAGTCAAGTCATCCCCCCAACACACACACTCACTCTCTTACCGAACAAAGAGCACGTTGAAGTTTCCGTTAGCCAGGTCCAGTACCTGTTGATCAGCGTTGGCAAGGCCGAAACCCACAGTCAGGACAGACAGGGACAGGGTGAGCAGCCGTCCAAGAACAAACAGTACTGCCCAGACAGTAAACCTAGGAGAGACACACACACACACACACACACACACGTTAGATGCCCATAACATCTAGTGCCTCCCTTCGTTCTCCATCTTCTTTTTCCAATTGATACAAACACTATCATTACTCAAGACCTTAAGAGAGTGTAGCTAGACCAACTTCCTTGTCTAAAATGCTAAAATGGCATCTTGTAGGGCTTTGAAGTATGCTGTGTGACCTCAACTGACCCAGTCAGTCTCTTCTGTGTATGTGTGTGTGTGTGCGCTCACCCAGTCTGTCTCTTCTCGTTGCTGAAGTAGACCAGGCGGGACACGTGGAAGAGAAGCTCTACGAAGCAGTGCAACACCAGCAGGACCAGAGCCAGACGATTCAGACTGGAAGACACAAAATGGACGCCGTTAGACGCTTCATAGAGGAGGTAGCTATCACCATTATGTATTTTTGTAAGATAAAAAAGGCCCCAGAAAGCACCAAAAGGTAGATAAAGTATTGGGACATACTGAAGCTACTAAGTTCAGGTTGAGCGTGGGAGCAGGCCTACTCAGTAATAATAAAGATCAACATGTTGACGTGAACCAGGTCTTACTTGAGAATGTAGGCTCCTGCGATGTGAACCAAGTACAGAGCGATATACACCAACTGACGAGGAATATCTTCCTACACAACACACACACACACACACATCAGTAAAATACACACACACGTCAGTAAAATACACACACACACACACACACGTCAGTAAAATACACACACACACACACACACACGTCAGTAAAATACACACACACACACACACACGTCAGTAAAATACACACACACACACACACACACGTCAGTAAAATACACACACACACACACACACACACACGTCAGTAAAATACACACACACACACACACACGTCAGTAAAATACACACACACACGTCAGTAAAATACACACACACACACGTCAGTAAAATACACACACACACGTCAGTAAAATACACACACACACGTCAGTAAAATACACACACACACGTCAGTAAAATACACACACACACGTCAGTAAAATACACACACGTCAGTAAAATACACACACACACGTCAGTAAAATACACACACGTCAGTAAAATACTCACTCTGTTCGTGAGCTTAATGCCCTCAAGCAAATGTTTGAATTTATTTTTTTTTTAAAACAATGTTAACGTATAGAAATCAAACACGAAATGCCTAGTCATTCTACTTCAGTTCAGTAACTTCACACACACACACCTTCTTGGTCTTCTGGAAGTAGAGCTCGGGCAGAGCGTGAAGCCAGTAACCCATCTGACAGATGAAAAAGAACTTCATCTGAAACCTACAAGCAAAACATCACGTCTGTCAATTCTACCAAAAAAATACAAAATGCATCAGAAACCTTTCTCCAGAGCAACTTACAATCAGTGCATTCAACTAAGCTAGGTAGATCACAGTGAGTAAACCTTTCTCCAGAGCAACTTACAATCAGGGCATTCAACTAAGCTAGGTAGATCACAGTGAGTAAACCTTTCTCCAGAGCAACTTACAATCAGTGCATTCAACTAAGCTAGGTAGATCACAGTGAGTAAACCTTTCTCCAGAGCAACTTACAATCAGTGCATTCAACTAAGCTAGGTAGATCACAGTGAGTAAACCTTTCTCCAGAGCAACTTACAATCAGGGCATTCAACTAAGCTAGGTAGATCACAGTGAGTAAACCTTTCTCCTCAAAAAAGTAGCTATCATTTGCAATCAAATATCACAGAATAATACATTTAAAAAAAATCACAAATCATATTATTTTAGAAACAAAATGGGACATAGGATGAGTAATGCGGACTAAAGACTCCTTCCATACGAGAGTCAGTACCAACCTGTATGTTTAAACAAACCAAGCTACTTCCCTTAACGTCTATACAAAAATAGCAGCAGATGACATTAGTTTACATATGGAACTGAGAACCAAGAATGATGAGTGGCGGTTGGTCATTACAAAAGGAAACCACTAGGGGGCGATATGGAAAACACATGGAAATGTTTAATTGTGTTTAGTTGTTTTTTCATTTCATTTTACCTTTATTTAACCAGGCAAGTCAGTTAAGAACAAATTCTTATTTTCAATGACAGCCTAGGAACAGTGGGTTAACTGCCTGTTCAGGGGCAGAACGACAGATTTGTACCTTGTCAGCTCGGGGGTTTGAACTCACAACCTTCCGGTTACTAGTCCAACGCTCTAACCACTAGGCTACCCTGCCGCCCCGTTGTACACCTGGCCCTTTAAAAAAAGGGGGAATTACTTGTTTAGTTGTGTTTACATGGTTTGACTTCAGTACTTACGGCATCAAGGTATGGGGGTAGCCTTCCCACAGATTCACTGGGTTGGACAGGAAGTTCTCCTGGACGAGAAATAAATAAATAAATATGATCATAAGGAGGACAAGAAGAGAGGAGAAATGCTAATCTGGCTACTTGAATAACATGATACGCCTTTTATATTTCATTTTGAATTCACTCAACTCCGTCTCACACCCTGCCACCAGCTGTAAAAAGAGCTTATTTAGCTCTCACCAGCCACAATGGATTTTAAAACTCAAACCGCAGAGAGGCCGCTGCAAAGCTCCAGCTAGCTCCTCGTTAAAATCCTACCCCCCTCCAGAAGTGTCACCAGGATAGGATGATTTTTAATATGGAGGTAAAGATGAACAGAGTCATGTACAGAGAGATCCTTGATGAAAACCTGCTCCAGAGCGATCAGGACCTCAGACTGGGGCGAAGGTTTACCTTCCAACAGGACAACGACCCTACAGTAAGCACACAGCCAAGACAACACAGGAGTGGCTTCGGGACATATCTCTGAATGTCCTTGAGTGGCCAAGCCAGAGCCCGGACTTGAACCCGATCGAACACCTCTGGAGAGACCTGAAAATAGCTGTGCAGCGACGCTCCCCACCCAACCTGAAAGAGCTTGAGATGATTTGCAGAAAAGAATGGGAGAAACTCCCCAAATACAGGTGTACCAAGCTTGTAGCATCATACCCAAGAAGACTCATACCCAAGAAGACTCACTGCCAAAAGTGTTTCAACAAAGTACTGAGTAAAGGGTCTGAATACTTATGTAAATGTAATATTTCCGTTTTTTATTTGTAATAAATTTGCTAACATTTCTAAAAAAACAAAACAGTTTTTGCTTTGTCATTATAGGGTATTGTGATGTCATTGAGGTACTGTGATGTCATTATGGGGTACTGTGTGTAGATTGAGGGGGGGAAATACAGGGTAGGTTCCACTATATACAGGGTAATCATACTATATACAGGGTCAGTTCCACTGTATACAGGGTAATCATACTATATACAGGGTCAGTTCCAAATAATGTGTACCTCACCATAAACACCAATGCCTTTCTTAAAATCAATACACAGATGTATATATTTTTAAACCTGCATATTTAGCTAAAAGAAATCCATGTTAGCAGGCAATATGAACCGGGTGAAATTGTATCATTTCTCTTGCGTTCATTGCACGCAGAGTCAGGGTATATGCAACAGTTTGGGCAGCCTGGCTCATTGTGAACTAATTTGCCAGATTTTTACGTAATTATGACATAACATTGAAGGTTGTGCAATTTAACAGGAATATTTAGGTTTATGGATGGCACCCGTTAGATAAAATACAGAACGGTTCCGTATTTCACTGAAATAATAAACGTTTTGTTTTCAAGATTATAGTTTCCGGATTCGATCATATTAATGACCAAAGGCTCGTATTTCTGTGTGTTACTATGTTATAATTAAGTCTATGATTTGATATTTGAGCAGTATGACTGAGTGGTGGTAGGCAGCAGCAGGCTCGTAAGCATTCATTCAAACAGCACTTTCATGCGTTTTGCCAGCAGCTCTTCGCAATGCTTCAAGCACAGCGCTGTTTATGACTTCAAGCATATCAGCCTAATGGCTGGTGTATCCGATGTGAAATGGCTAGCTAGTTAGTGGGGTGCGCGCTAATAGCGTTTCAAACATCACTCGCTCTGAGACTTGAAGTAGTTGTTCCCCTTGGGTAACGCTGCTTCGAGGTCGGCTGTTGTCGATGTGTTCCTGGTTTGAGCCCAGGTAGGAGCGAGGAGAGGGACGGAAGCTATACTGTTACACTGGCAATAGTAAAGTTACTATAAGAATATCCAATAATCAAAGGTTAATGAAATACAAATGGTAGAGAGAGAAATAGTCCTATAATAACTACAACCTAAAACTTCTTACCTGGGAATATTGAAGACTCATGTTAAAAGGAACCACCAGCTTTCATATGTTCTCGTGTTCTGAGCAAGGAACTGAAACGTTAGCTTTCTTACATGGCACATATTGCACTTTTACTTTCTTCTCCAACACTTTGTTTTTGCATTATTTAAACCAAATTGAACATGTTTCATTACTTATTTGAGGCTAAATTGATCATATTGATGTATTATATTAAGTTTAAAAAAATTGTTCATTCAGTATTGTTGTAATTGTCACTTTTACAAATAAAAAAATAAAATAAAAATAATAAAAAAATACAAAAATCGGCCAATTAATCGGTATCGGCGTTGAAAAATCATAATCGGTCGACTTCTAGTCAGTACCATATTAACAATGTACAGGGATACTGGAGTGATGGAGGTAGATATGTATAGGGGGAAGGAGACTATATACAGGGTCAGTACCATATTAACAATGTACAGGGATACTGGAGTGATGGAGGTAGATATGTATAGGGGGAAGGAGACAGGGATACTGGAGTGATGGAGGTAGATATGTATAGGGGTAAGGAGACTATATACAGGGTCAGTTCAGTACCATATGAACAATGTACGGGATACTGGAGTGATGGAGGTCGATATGTATAGGGGGAAGGAGACAGGGATACTGGA
Organism: Oncorhynchus masou masou; assembly: GCF_036934945.1. Classification (NCBI taxonomy): domain Eukaryota; kingdom Metazoa; phylum Chordata; class Actinopteri; order Salmoniformes; family Salmonidae; genus Oncorhynchus; species Oncorhynchus masou. The sequence continues at coordinate 65,588,232 of NC_088241.1, read as the reverse complement.
GTGATGGAGGTAGATATGTATAGGGGTAAGGGGACAGGGATACTGGAGTGATGGAGGTAGATATGTATAGGGGGAAGGGGACAGGGATACTGGAGTGATGGAGGTAGATATGTATATGGGGAAGGAGACAGGGATACTGGAGTGATGGAGGTAGATATGTATAGGGGGAAGGTAACTATATACAGGGTCAGTACCATATTAACAATGTACAGGGATACTGGAGTGATGGAGGTAGATATGTATAGGGGGAAGGAGACTATATACAGGGTCAGTTCAGTACCATATGAACAATGTACAGGGATACTGGAGTGATGGAGGTAGATATGTATAGGGGGAAGGGGACAGGGAAACTGGAGTGTTGGAGGTAGATATGTATAGGGGGAAGGTAACACATCAGGATATATAATAAACAGAGTAGCAGCAGCATAAATTATGATTGTATGTGTGCGTATGTGTGTAGTAGAGTCAGTATAAATGTGTGTAGAGTCCCGTGAGTGTGCGTGTAGAGTCCCGTGAGTGTGCGTGTAGAGTCCCGTGAGTGTGCGTGTAGAGTCCCGTGAGTGTGCGTGTAGAGACCTGTGAGTGTGCGTGTAGAGACCTGTGAGTGTGCGTGTAGAGACCTGTGAGTGTGCGTGTAGAGACCTGTGAGTGTGCATAGAGACCTGTGAGTGTGCATAGAGACCTGTGAGTGTGCGTGTAGAGACCCGTGAGTGTGCGTGTAGAGACCCGTGAGTGTGCGTGTAGAGACCCGTGAGTGTGCGTGGTCAAACCATGAGTGTCCATGTAGAGACCATTTAGTGTGCGTTTAGAGACTGATGGCCTGGGGATAGAAGCTGTTTAACAGTCTGAGACCTGGAGTGTGCGTTTACCAGTCTGAGACCTGTGAGTGTGCGTTTAGAGACCTGATGGAGTGTGCGTTTAGAGACCTGATGGAGTGTGCGTTTAGAGACCCGATGAGTCTGGAGATAGAGACCAGTGATGTGCCTGGAGATAGAGACCAGTGAGTGTGCCTGGAGACCCGTGAGTGTGCGTTTAGAGACCCGTGAGTGTGCTGTTTAACAGACCTGGAGATGAGTGTTTAACAGTCTGATGGCCTGGAGAGACCCAGTCTGATGGCCTGGAGAGACCCGTTTAACAGTCTGATGGCCTGGAGATAGAGACCTGTGAACAGTCTGATGGCCTGGAGATAGAGAGACTGTTTAGTGTGGCGTGGAGAGACCTGTTTAGTGCATAGAGACCTGTTTAGTCTGATGGGGATAGAGACCAGTCTGATGGTGATAGAGACCTCTGTGAGTAGAGACAGTCTGATGGAATAAAATGTTTACACAGTCAAATGGAGATAGTCCATGTTTACCAGTTTGGAGATTTAGCTGTTTACCAGTCTGATGGTCTGGGGATAGAAGCTGTTTACCAGTCTGATGGTCTGGAGATAGAAGCTGTTTACCAGTAAGAGAACAGTCTATGGTCTGATGGTCTGGAGATCTAACTGTTTTCTGGGAGATCCTTTCACACCACCTGATATAGAGGTCCTGGGGATGGCAGGGATCTGATGGTCTGGGGATCCACTGAAGCTGTTTAACAGTCTGATGGTCTGGGGATAGAAGCGGTGTTTACATTCCAAGCAGATGTGGACAGTCATGATGCTTAAATGGTTGAGCTGTAGAACATTGAGGACCCAGTGATGTGGGATAGTCATGATGCCTAAATGGTAGAGCTTGGAACATTGAGGACCCAGTGATGTGGGACACCCTCTGATGCTCTCAATGGTAGAGCTGTAGAACATTGAGGACCCAGTGATGTGGGACAGTCATGATGCTCTAAATGGTAGAGCTGTAGAACATTGAGGACCCAGTGATGTGGACAGTCATGATGCTCTAAATGGTAGAGCTGTAGAACATTGAGGACCCAGTGATGTGGGACAGTCATGATGCTCTAAATGGTACAGCTGTAGAACATTGAGGACCCAGTGATGTGGGACAGTCATGATGCTCTAAATGGTAGAGCTGTAGAACATTGAGGACCCAGTGATGTGGACAACAAGGAAGTTAAAGTGCTTGACCCGCTCCACTGCAGCCCATCGGAAAAATTGGGGGTGGAGTGGGTCTAGGGTGTCTGGGCTGACGGGAGTTAATGTGTTGCCATAACCGTAACTCTCAAAGCACTTCCTGATTACAGATGTGAGTGCTACAGGGTGGTAGTTATTGTGACACGAAGCCTTAAGTGTTCTTGGGAAGAAGAATGATGTCTGTCATCTTAAAAAAGGTGTGGGGATCACAGACTGGGGACAAGGAGAGGTTGAAAATTACAGTGAATACCGTCGGGCCCCGCGGCCTTGATCTGATTGAAGACCTTCAGTTAAAAGTTGGCCTCGGAGAGAGAGACCACCCGGTCCTCTGACTGGGCGGCGGCCTTCACATCCACCACAATGTTGTTATTGGGGTATTTTTGTTTTGCATGAATAACCAGGCTACTACTTTCAACATTTAGCGGTCATTATTGTGGCAAGACAGTTGTGTGTTTTTGACTGCATTCACATTGGGTTTATTCACCTATTAAAAACAGCCCATTACCAAAACAGCCTTGCTTGTAGCCTATATTCATTACCAAAACAGCCTTGCTTGTAGTCTATAATCATTACCAAAACAGCCTTGCTTGTAGTCTATAATCATTACCAAAACAGCCTTGCTTGTAGCCTATATTCATTACCAAAACAGCCTTGCTTGTAGCCTATATTCATTACCAAAACCGCCTTGCTTGTAGCCTAGCCTATATTCATTACCAAAACAGCCTTGCTTGTAGCCTATATTCATTATTCATTACCAAAACAGCCTTGCTTGTAGCCTATATTCATTACCAAAACAGCCTTGCTTGTAGCCTATAATCATTCATTACCAAAACAGCCTTGCTTGTAGCCTATATTCATTACCAAAACCGCCTTGCTTGTAGCCTATATTCATTACCAAAACAGCCTTGCTTGTAGCCTATATTCATTACCAAAACAGCCTTGCTTGTTGTAGCCTATATTCATCATTACCAAAACAAAACAGCCTTGCTTGTAGCCTATATTCATTACCAAAAGTCTATATTCATTACCAAAACAGCCTTGCTTGTAGCCTATATTCATTACCAAAACAGCCTTGCTTGTAGTCTATATTCATTACCAAAACAGCCTTGCTTGTAGTCTAGTTGCTTGTAGTCTATATTCATTACCAAAACAGCCTTGCTTGTAGTCTATATTCATTACCAAAACAGCCTTGCTTGTAGCCTATATTCATTACCAAAACAGCCTTGCTTGTAGCCTATATTCATTACCAAAACAGCCTTGCTTGTAGCCTATATTCATTACCAAAACAGCCTTGCTTGTAGCCTATATTCATTACCAAAACCGCCTTGCTTTAGTGTGTGCTGTCCATCGTGTTGATACAGTGCAGATGGAGATAATCGAGCCAAACTGTTCAAAAAGTACTCAATGGTCTGGGTGTCGCTATTTGAACTTCATGTTTGTGGTAAAGCAGGATTTAAGTAGAAAGTAATACAATTCCAGTGCAAGAGCCCCCCCCGGCGCCTGGTCTGTCTGCTTGGCTCGGTAAGTAATATCCACCAAATAAGACATTTCTACCCACTCTGCATTAACTATATGCTGCTGAGACAAGTTAATTTGAAACATGTCATGTCGACAGCGGTGCCAATAAAGAAAGTCAACCCCCCCCAAGCCTTTCCAGCCCCACCAAGCCTTTCCAGCCCCACTTTCAGACAGTCAAGACCCCCCAGCCCCACTTTCAGACAGTCACCACCAAGCCTTTCCAGCCCCACTTTCAGACAGTCAAGACCCCCCCCCCCAAGCCTTTCCACCAAGCCTTTCCAGCCCCACTTCCAAACAGTCAAGACCCCCCCCCCCCCCCACCAAGCCTTTCCAGCCCCACTTTCAGACAGTCAAGACCCCCCCCCCCAAGCAGCACACAGTCAAGCTTTTCCAGCCCCACTTTCAGACAGTCAAGACCCCCCCCAAGCTTTTCCAGCCCCACTTTCAGACAGTCAAGACCCCCCCCCACCAAGCTTTTCCAGCCCCACTTTCAGACAGTCAAGACCCCCCCCACCAAGCTTTTCCAGCCCCACTTTCAGACAGTCAAGACCCCCCCCCACCAAGCTTTTCCAGCCCCACTTTCAGACAGTCAAGACCCCCCCCCCCACCAAGCTTTTCCAGCCCCACTTTTAGACAGTCAAGACCCCCCCCCCCACCAAGCTTTTCCAGCCCCACTTTTAGACAGTCAAGACCCCCCCCCCACCAAGCTTTTCCAGCCCCACTTTTAGACAGTCAAGACCCCCCCCCCACCAAGCTTTTCCAGCCCCACTTTTAGACAGTCAAGACCCCCCCCCCCACCAAGCTTTTCCAGCCCCACTTTCAGACAGTCAAGACCCCCCCCCCACCAAGCTTTTCCAGCCCCACTTTCAGACAGTCAAGACCCCCCCAGACAGTCACCAAGCTTTTCCAGCCCCACTTTCAGACAGTCAAGACCCCCCCAGTCCAAGCTTTTCCAGCCCCACTTTCAGACACACAAGAGCCCAATGCAGACACACACACACAGATTCAAAACACACAGACAGTTATACCCAGTAAACAAATAGTCAAGTATTAATTTTTTTTTTTAAATCACCTATTAACATCCACACACACGTAAACAAATGGTTTAAACTATGTACTGACATTACGATGCTTGTGCCACACACATCTACCTACCGACATGAGGATGTTGGTTCCCCATCCGAAGGAGAACAGGTAGAAGGCAGAGAGCTGGCCTGACTCGTTGAACTTGCTGTGCTTGGTCTTCGAGAAGTGCATCTTCCGGTTGATTTTCTATATATAAAAAAAGAGACATGACAATGAGTCAATCGAGGTCAAACTGATCAGTGATTATCAGTGACGGATGATCAACTTCGCCGTCAGAATATCAAACGGATCCGTGGTTGTCATGAATGTAATTTGTTTTAATGTTTTATTTGTTTGTATAAAATAAGACTAATAACAACCAATGAAATGTACAGAAAAACACAGGAAGTGTGTTTGAGCGAGTGCCAGTACTTACATCCAGAACATACTCCTGAATGATGGCGTGGATAATGATGGCCACCAGCATGTAGAAGAAGACCGTAGCCACATCCTTCAGCCCGTGGTGGAAGTGGTTCACCACACTCTCCTCTGGCAGACCCTCTGATAGGGAGACATAAAGAACACATGATCCCTTCACGAGCCTGTTCATAAAGCCTTGACGTTAAGGCCCCAATGCTTTCTATTAGTAAATGGAACACCACCGCCTTCTAGAACGTAACGAGATTCCTTCACGAGCCTGTTCATAAAGCCTTGACGTTAAGGCCCCAATGCTTTCTATTAGTAAATGGAACACCACCGCCTTCTAGAACGTAACGAGATTCCTTCACGAGCCTGTTCATAAAGCCTTGACGTTAAGGCCCCAATGCTTTCTATTAGTAAATGGAACACCACCGCCTTCTAGAACGTAACAAGATTCCTTGCTAGCAGGGAGCCTCTGAGCTGAAGATCCTTCATACCGTGGGGGAAGTGGTTCACTACGATCTCCTCGAGTAGAGAGACACGAAGCATTTATTAAGCCTTTTATAACCCTTCATAGTCGCCTTATACTGTATATACATTTATAAGAAGTTGTTCAAAACAGTCTCTTCTGGACCCTCTGTTGGAAGAGATGCATACAGATTAGAGGTTGACCGATTACATCTGTACGGACGATTGATTTGGGCCGATTTCAAATTTTCATAATCGGTAATCGGCCTTTTTGGACACCAACTATGGCCGATTACATCGCAGCGTCAAAAGGACCTTGTGGCTGCAATGAGCCACGGTAAGTTGCTAGCTAGCATTAAACTTGTCTTGTAAAATAAAAAAACAGAAGTATATTTTTATAAACCTGCATATTTAGTTAAAATAAATGCATGTTAGCAGGAAATATTAACTAGGGAAATTGTGTCTCTTCTCTTGCGTTCAGTGCAAGCAGAGTCAGGGTATATGCAGCAGTTTGGGCCGCCTGGCTCGTTGCAAACTGTTTCTTACTAACAAAGACCGTAATTAATTTTCCAGAATTGTACATAATTATGACATAACATTGAAGGTTGTACAATGTAACAGCAATATTTAGACTTAGGGTTGCCGCCTGTTTGATAAAATACGGAACGGTTCCGTATTTCACTGAAAGAATAAACGTATTGTATTCGAAATGATAGTTTCCGGATTTGACTATTTAATAGGCTGGTATTTCTGTGTGTTTGTTATAATTAAGTCTACTATTTGATAGAGTAGTCCGACTGAGCGATGGTAGGAAGCAGCAGGCTCATAAGCATTCATTCAACCAGTCCTTTACTTTCCTAAGACAGGGAATTGTTACTAGGATTAAAATGTCAGGAACTGTGAAAAACTGAGTTTAAATGCATTTGGCTAAGGTGTATGCAAACTTCCAACTTCAACTGTATATGAAATATAAATGGTATAGCGAGAAATAGTCAATGCTCATAATTCCTATAATAACTACGACCTAAAACTTCTTAACTGGGAATATTGAACCACCAGCTTTCACATGTTCTCATGTTCTGAGCAAGGAACTGAAACGTTAGCTTTCTTACATGGCACATATTGCACTTTTACTTTCTACCCCAACACTTTGTTTTTGCATTATTTATTAAACCAAATTGAACATGTTTCATTGTTTGAGACTAAATAGTTTTTATATATGTATTATATTAGGTTAAAATAAATGGGTTCATTCATTATTGCTGTAATTGTCATTATTACAAATATATATAAAAAACATATTTTTTTTAAATCCTCCGATTGATCGGCATCGCCTTTTTTTGGGTCCTCCAATAAAATGGGTATCAGCGTCGAAAGATCACAATCAGTCGACCTCGAATACAGATGCATCATTACACTTACACTGAAGTTACCTCACTTTTTTTAAACATATTTGCTTTACGAAGCCTCTAAAATCACAAGGTTTTACTCAAGCAATGTCACTACCAAAGTCCTGCCTGACCCCGCTACTGTAGTAATTTAGCTTCAACAAACATCAGCCTGTTAATAATGAATGACTAAGGGGTCTGCATCCCAAATGGCACTCTCTTTCCTATATAGTGCACTACTTCAGTCCAGAGTAAAATAGGGCTCTAATCAAAAGTAGTGCACTACTTTAGACCAGGGTCCATAGGGCTCTAATCAAAAGTAGTGCACTACTTTAGACCAGGGTCCATAGGGCTCTAATCAAAAGTAGTGCACTACTTTAGACCAGGGTCCATAGGGCTCTAATCAAAAGTAGTGCACTACTTTAGACCAGGGTCCATAGGGCTCTAATCAAAAGTAGTGCACTATATAAAGGGAATAGGGGGGGTATTTTGGACGGGCGTCCTGACTCTGATAAGACTATCAGCTCTCCAAATAAAATCCGACATCATAAAGCACATTCCATCATTCCACAAGCCCTCTTGTCATTCGTGGCTTTAAATGCAGAAGGGTGTAAAATAACATTCATTCACCTTGAGATGAGGATTGTGTCACAAATGGTACCCTTGATAGTGCACTACCCAATGGGCCCTGGTCAAATATAGAGCAATATTTAGGAAATTGGTGGCAATTTGGGACTCACACAAGACCTCTGATATTGGGGCCTGTTACACTCCAGCCCCAATCCTTGCAGGAGGACCTAGCAGGAGGACCTAGCAGGAGGACCTAGCAGGAGGACCTAGCAGGAGGACCTAGCAGGAGGACTAAACGTAGCTCCACAGGGAAAAAAAGGAAAGCTCTGAAAGAAGGTGTTCTGGAACTGGTAGGCCATGTGAGACCTTCTATTCTCTAACACACAGGAGAGGCCTTCTAATTCAACAACAACTGCAAGTAGTCTGTAGATTCTAGTCATTGTTTCTATACTGGATAACAGGCAAACTAGTTCCACACACCACACACACACACACACACACACACACACACACACACACACACACACACACACACACACAAAGAACAGGTGGACAAGAACAGAAGGTAATTGTTGACTTGGAATTCATTCAGAATAAAATGTCACGGAAAAAAAGTTAGGAAAGCAATAAGAGGAAGATACAACATCCATACAACATCCTGTCTTTTTAGAGCTTCACTGTTGTGAAGAAAAATAAGAAAAAAGAACGCACATTGAGGTGGAGCCACTAAAGAAGTTAAACTGACCGTTTTCAGAGATGGTAACGTTGTATTGGACAGTGATGAACAGCACTGCAACCTTCGAGGTGACCTGCATCACAGCGGGGACAAGGGAGAGGATTGATTAAAGGACATGAAAACACAGGGTTCAGTCCCCAATAGCACCCTATTCCCTATATAGTGCGTTACTTAGCCTGGCTCTGGTCTAAAATAGTGCACTACGTAGTGAATAGAGTGCCATTTGTGACACAGCCAGTGGCTTTTATCTGAGTCATTGACTAAAAGCAAACCACAGCATGATGTTCTCATTAGCCTTCTGGCCTCTCTGTGGGTTGCTTACGGCGGTGTTAAATAAACCAGGTAACGTTGTAGATTTACTGACCAGACCACAACGTATCAGACAGAAACACTGTATATAATGTTTACTGGCCCTACATTACTCATCTCATATGTATATACTGTACTCGATACCAGCTACTGCATCTAGCCTATGCCGCTCTGTACCATCACTCATTCACATATCTTTATGTACATATTCTTTATCCCTTTACACACTTGTGTGTGTGTATAAGGTAGTAGTTGTGAAATTGTTGGGTTAGATTACTCTATTATTGCATTGTCGGAACTAGAAGCACAAGCATTTCGCTACACTAGCATCGACATCTGCTAACCATGTGTATGTGACGAATACGATTTGATCTCGAGCTTGCAAACCCTGCAATCCAATACTACAGATAAGATTGAATGGAAAACCGGGGATTTGGATGTTATTAAGACGTATATAAATATGGAAATACTGATTCATATCTATGCATTCGTACAACTCTGTTTTGTAATGCAGTAGTTTATTTATATTAGATGTGCATCGTCAATGTCAACAGCACATCAAGGCACAAGAACTCAAACTCCCATAATGCGTCTCCTCAGGTCAATGCTGGCGCTGAATTTTATGCTGCATTCACGTCAAAGTCGGAACTAGGAAACTCGGAAATGTACACCCTCAAATGGATGAACGCAGCACATGTATAAGTACCACCAGTTAGCAAGTAAAACTTTCCTAGTTACAACTAGTACATTAACGTAGCATTAGTAAAGGATGATTCATGTCGCCTACCTAGAAAGCTAAACATGAAACAAACAAAAAATAATTCAGTGTAAACCAACAATAAAAATATATATATTTAAAAAAAAACCTAAGCTCTTCAAATTTGTAAACGGAATAGGCGATCCTAAGGACTTTATGGATCTAACTTTGTTTTTTCCGAACGAGCGGGGCTACCTATAAACGATGACAAGCTCACAATCACCCAGTGATTGCCACGTAGCCTACACTTTATTTGCGAATAGAAAAGTATCCGATGCTGGACAGTCTTGCTCAATATTGTAGGCAGCGAAATTGCAATTTTTGTGGTCGCTAAAATGTAACAATCTATGTAACGCTCGTTCCAGTTAGGCTACTTTGTTGTCCCAAATACTACACTTTTGTGTTGTAATACGACGTAGGCCAAGTTACTCAAATGTACAAGTGACCAGACAATAGGCAACCCGACAGAGATGGGTTACAGTTTTAAATCTAACTAGGCTACTACACGCCTTCTCAAATCAAAAGACACTTCTGCTATTACCATTTACTTGAATATTACAATATGGACAACCTAACAAAAAAAACTTTGTCACTAGAGCAGGAAGAGTAGATCAGCCATGTCCGTTTTCAAGAGACTTTGACGGAACAAAATCATCTTGTCTGCCCAATTGACACATTATAGTTAGGCTCATTATGGCCTATTTGGAAAGCTAGGTCTTTCTGCATATCCCAGACCCCTCCAACCTGTGGACAAGCCTTACCTCAAACATCAACCCGAGGAGGAACACCATAGCAACACAGGACACAATATCTGCATGGTTCTGGATGATAAACTCGTGGCTCAACACCGGCGGGTTCTTGTTGGTCTTTTTGCGGATCCCCATTTTTACGTCTCCCAAAAGTGAACTTTTATTGACCGGCACGACTCAGCAGCAGAGTGAATCGGGTATGACCACGTATTCGGTATTGTTTTCTGTCCGTCCCCGTCAGCTCTAAAGAAAGCCACCAGTCTTCCTCCTTCTGCTCTCTCTCTCACACACACATAACCACGGGCCAACAAACGAATATCGAGTCACTCTTATTTTTTTGTGGGAGGATCTAGCCGATGCGCGTTGCTGCTCGAGAGTTTTTATTTTTTACACACCCTCTACAAGGTTCGTGAGCGGTTTACCGCCCCCTATATGTCCGGAGTATGCACACCGTCGGTTTTATGTGCCAACCGCCAACTACAACCCCGCAAGTATAATCAATCTACATGATGACCACACGGCTCACGTTATGTGCCAGAGCGTTGCAAAATAAACGTGCACATAAATGTTATTCAATCAGTGCATCCAAACTGCTGACACGCGTCAACGAGCGTATGTATGGCCAGGCGCTAAAATAGAACTTGATTCTATTTGTGATGCATTGATGGATGCAAGTCCCGCCTATCTTCATTGGTTTTTAGGAGCATATACCCACGTGGGTGATTGAAAGATGAACTGAGGTTCACACTCCAGTCCAGTTGGTGGTGGTAACGCACCTTAAAGTTGGTTGCCAACCGCCATATAAAGTCCAAAGAAGAAAAAGCCTGCCGCAGTGGCGATTTTAGCATGTACATCTTGGTGGGGCAAACAAAAACAACCAAAAATGTTGGGGATGCATGCCAGCAAAGCCACTACACTACACTAAACAACACATTAATTGCACTATAATGGTGACAAACGGTGCCCACAAACTGTTAGGGCCTACATAAAGCTGTCACAACAGCAGAGTCCCAACAGCAGAGTCCCAACACCTTGTCACTGCTACACCTGGCTATCAGTGGAGCCTTGTCTGGCAGCAAAACAGTTAATTCAACCTCATTTACTGAATTAGCCAAACATAGCTGATATGGCTGACTTTCTTAAACAAATGTGGTTTCCACTGACAATTGAGATGTACAAACTATGGCATAAGGGAACGACAAGCGGATAAGAGGCAATCTGTCATTTCAATAAAGACATTAATGAGCAAGCTAGGATGGATGTAGTCATAACTATTTCTTCAACACTTTTGAAATGTACAGCGACAGAATTCGGAACATGGGCCATTCCTACAGTGTTCTCCCTGTACACCAAGTCAGAACAGTAGGATAAATAAAGGGGGCATATAAGCAGACAATGAAAGATCTTACAATATTCAATGATTACATTTCTCAAAAACAGGTTATAGGCTACATGTGCACCACCAAGTCAGAACAGTAGGAGAAATTAAGATGGGTAAATAGACCAAATTATTAGAGTGAGGCACATGGGCTACTAACAGCTTACTAAACAACATACACTTAGTATTACTTTCTTAGCTACAGTATGCATTTCTCCCTGGTATATTACATCATTTATGCAGCAGTGTAATATACAAGTTTGGACTCACGTCATTGTGCTGTGCTCACTTGAACAGGAAAGCGGCACGGCGGTCCTTCGTGGGCAAATTTTGTCATCAAACCTTGTCATCAAAGTCTGTCATTCTCTGGATATGTGGTGCTTTCCAAGACAACTGGGAACTCTGGGGGGGGGGGGACAAGGTCAAATCATGACGTCAATGGTCTTCAGGATGTAATTCTAGAAAGGGGACAGAGTTCCCGACTTATAATTCTGAGTTGGATGACTGTTCAAAAAGTTATTTCCCTCCTCTTGACAATGCTTCGCTCCAAAAGATTGGCTGCTTTGTGGTCGTGGGTAAGTGTTTTTTTTTAAACTAGCTAGCTACAGGAGGCTAATGAGCTGCTTGTTAGCTAGCTATCCAGCCAACTTTACATGCTATAACTAAGGGACTTCATATTAGCTTGTTATCTTGATTTAGGCTTATTTAACAGTGTACAGCACAAAAACACGCTCCAGATGCATTTGTAGATAACAACAATGGACTATTTTCTGCTCCAGCTGTCAGAAAGGGGAGTAAGTGTACAAGCTAGATGGTGCAGGTTGTGGGATGGCATTATGAAAATAATGTTTTAGTCCCTCGAGAGGGAAAACTAAGACAGACAGAGACAATTGTCAGGGCTTTAAAATATTAAATATATATACTTTGTATGTTTCTATGTTTTGGTTGGTCAGATCTGAGTGGGAATTCTATGTTGGATGTCTTGTTTGTCTATTTCTATGTCTGGCCTGATATGGTTCTCAATCAGAGGCAGGTGTTAGTCATTGTCTCTGATTGTGAACCATATTTAGGTAGCCTGGGTTTCACTGTGTTTTTGT
>NC_088241.1:65550577-65575612 GCF_036934945.1 Oncorhynchus masou masou | reverse complement strand
AGAGGGGGAGAGGGGAGGGGAGAGGGGGAAGGGGAGGGGAGGGGGGGAGAGGGGGGGGAGAGGGAGGAGGGGAGAGTGGGAGGGGGAGAGGGGAGGGGAGAGGAGGAGGGGAGAGGGGGAGGGGGGGAGGGAGAGGGGTAGGGAAGAGGGGGAGAGGGAGAGGGGGAGAGGGGTAGGGGGAGAGGGGGGAGGGGAGAGGGGGAGAAGGGGAGGAGAGGGGGAGAGGGAGAGGGGGAGAGGGGGGAGGTAGAGGGGAGAGGTGGTAGAAGAAGAGCTGGTGGAGGGAGAGGGGGAGAAGGTGAGGGGAGAGGGGAGGAGGGGAGAAGGGGAGGAGAGGGGGAGGGGAGAGGGGAGAGGGGGAGGGAGAGGAGAAGGGGGGAGGGGAGAAGTGGAGGGAGAGGGGGAGAAGGGGAGGGAGAGGGGGAGAAGGAAGGGGAGAGGGGGAGGCACAGGGGAAGGGGGAAAAGCCTTGGTTTCCTGTTCCCTAAATTCCCAGCTCCTGTCTGAGGGAGCAGGTACACAAAGCCCTCCTTTAAGGATGTAGAGAAAAGAGAGAGAGAGAGAGAGAGAGAGAGAGAGAGAGAGAGAGAGAGAGAGAGAGAGAGAGAGAGGGCGGCAGGATGAAACAAAACCTGTGATGGTTAACAGATCTGTCCCCGGACACCAATACCTGGAGAATGTGTTTGTGTTTGGTGTGTTGCATCCCTCACTGACCCCAGCATGACAGAGCCTTCTTCTGCCCCATTATTAATACCCCGGGCCCCACCCAATGTTTTCTAGACAAATCACGTGCCCACAAACAGGACCTAACGACGTCACAGTCGAAGCCTGGAGCTCTAGATGGCCCTGCTGCCTACTTATCCTCCGTCCGTGGACAGGCATGGTTCTCGCCTGTGCATCCCAAATGGCACCCTATTGAGGGAAGGGGGGGGGGGGCTGGGATTGGGGAAGGGGAGGGGGAGCTGGGATTGGGGGAAGGGGGGGGGGCTGGGATTGGGGGGAAGGAGGAGGGGGAGCTGGGATTGGGGGGAAGGAGGAGGGGGAGCTGGGATTGGGGGAAGGGGGGAGGGGGAGCTGGGATTGGGGGGAAGGAGGAGGGGGAGCTGGGATTGGGGGAAGGAGGAGGGGGAGCTGGGATTGGGGGGAGCTGGGATTGGGGGAAGGAGGGAGGGGGAGCTGGGATTGGGGGAAGGAGGAGGGGGAGCTGGGATTGGGGGAAGGGGGAGGGGGAGCTGGGATTGGGGGAAGGAAGAGGGGGAGCTGGGATTGGGGGGGGAGCTGGGATTGGGGGGAAGGAGGAGGGGAGCTGGGATTGGGGGAAGGGGGAGGGGGGGGAGCTGGGATTGGGGGAAGGGGGAGGGGAGCTGGGATTGGGGGGGGAAGGGGGAGGGGAGCTGGGATTGGGGGAAGGAGGAGGGAGCTGGGATTGGGGGAAGGAGGAGGGGGGAGCTGGGATTGGGGGGGGAAGGGGGAGGGGGAGCTGGGATTGGGGGAAGGCGGAAGGAGTAAGGAGGCGATTGGGGGAAGGGGGAAGGGGAAGGGGGAAGGGGGAAGGGGAAGGGGGAATGGGGGAAGGGGTTTTCATGGAAGGGGAGATGGGGGGATGAATATAGTTTCTGTCACGTCTACTCCCTCTCCCCCTCTCCAGCGCTCGACGTCACCCTTCTACTAGCCCCCTCCTGGCAACCACTAATAAGAAAGTATTGGGACACTGTACAGTCCGTGGAGAATAAGAGCACCTCCTCCCAGTTTCCTAGCACTGAGGCTAGGAAACACTGTCACCACTAATAAATGTACGATAATCGATAATTTCAAGAAGTATTTTTCTACGGCTGGCCATGCTTTCTACCTGGCTACTCCTACCCTGGTCAACAGCTCAGCACTCCCCGTAGCAACTTGCCAAAGCCCCACCGCTTCTCCATAACCAGACAGCTGAAAGAGCTGCAAAATCTGGATCCCTACAAATCAGCCGGGCTTGACAATCTGGACACTCTCTTTCTAAAATTATCCAACAAAATTGTTGCAACCCCTAGCCTGTTCAACCTCTCTTTCGTATCGTCTGAGATCCCCAAAGATTGGATAGCTGCCGCGGTCATCCCCCTCTTCAAAGTTGGAGACACTCTAGACCCAAACTGCTACAGACCTATATGTATCCTACCCTGTCTTTCTAAGGTCTTCGAAAGCCAAGTTAACAAACAGATTACCGGACATTTCGAATCCCACGGGTACCTTCTCCACTATGCAATCTGGTTTCCGAGCTGGTCACGAGTGCACCTCAGCCATGCTCAAGGGCCGTAAATATCTTGAACGACATCGATAAAAGACAGTACTGTGCTGCCATCTTCATCAACATGGCCAAGGCTTTCGACTTCGTCAATCACAGCATTCTTATCGGTTGACTTAATAGCCTTGGTTTCTCAAATGACTGCCTCGCCTGGTTCACCAACTACTTATCAGATAGAGTTAAGTGTGACAAATCGGAGGGTCTGCTGTCCGGACCTCTGGCAGTCTCTATGGGGATGCCACAGGGTTCAATTCTCGGGCCGACTCTCTTCTCTGTATACATCAATGATGTCACTCTTGCTGCTGGTGAGGTCTCTGATCCACCTCTGCAGACGACACCATTCTGTTTACTTCTGGCCCTTTCTTTGGACACTGTGTTAACAAACCTCCAAACGATCTTCAATGCCATACAACACTCCTTCTGTGGCCTCCAACTGCTTTTAAATGCTCTTCAACCGATCGCTGCCTGCCAAACTAGCATCACTACTCTGGACGGTTCTAACTTAGAATATGTGGCCAACTACAAATACCTAGGTGTCTGGCTAGACTGTCATCTCCCCTTCCAGACTCACATTAAGCATCTCCAATCCTAAATTAGATCTAGAATCGGCTTCCTATTTCACAACAAAGCATCCTTCACTCATGCTGTCAAACATACCCTCGTAAAACTGACCATCCAATAGATCCCCAACTTTGGCGATGTCATTTACAAAATAGCCTCAAGTACCCTACTCAATAAATTGGATGCAGTCTATCACAGTGCCATCCGTTTTGTCACCAAAGCCCCATATACTACCGACCACTGCGACCTGCATGCTCTCGTTGGCCTGCCCTAGCTTCATCCTCATCGCCAAACCCACTGGCTCCAGGTCATCTGCAAGTATATGCTAGTTAAAGCCACACCTTATCTCAGCTCACTGGTCACCATAGCAGCACCCACCCATAGCATGCGCTCCAGCAGGTATATTTCACTGGTCACCCCCAAAGCCAACACTTACTTTGGCCACCTTTCCTTCCAGTTCTCTGCTGCTAATGACTGGAACGAATGCAAAAATCATGGAAGCTGGAGACTTATATCTCACTTTAAGCTTCAGCTGTCAGAGCAGCTTACTGATCACTCTACCTGTACACAGCCCATCTGTAAATAGCACACCCAACTACCTCATCCCCATATTATTACTTACCCTCTTGGTCTTTTGTACCCCAGTATCTCAGCTTGCACCTCATCATCTGCACGTCTATCACGCCAGTGTTAATGCTACATTGTAATTATTTCGCCTCTATGTCCTGTTTATTGCCTTACCTCACTACTCTTCTACATTTGCACACACTGTATATAGATCCTTCCATTGTGTTATTGACTGTACGTTTGTTTATGTGTAACTTTGCATTGTTGTTTGTGTCGACACTGCTTTCCTTTATGTTGGTCAGGTTGCAGTTGTAAATGAGAACTTGTTCTCAACTGGCCTCCCTGGTTAATAAATAAAGGTGAAATAAAACATTTAAAAATAAAAAAAATCACTACATGTACCTGGCAACACTTTATTACCCACACCTGGCAACCCTTTATTACCCACACCTGGAAACCCTTTATTACCCACACCTGGAAACCCTTTATTACCCACACCTGGTAACCCTTTATTACCCACACCTGGCAACTCTTTATTACCCACACCTGGCAACCCTTTATTACCCACACCTGGCAACCCTTTATTACCCACACCTGGAAACCCTTTATTACCCACACCTGGTAACCCTTTATCACCCACACCAGGCAACCCTTTATTACCCACACCTGGCAACCCGTTATTACCCACACATGGTAACGCTTTATTACCCACACCTGGTAACCCATTACTACCCACACCTGGTAACCCTTTATCACCCACACCTGGCAACGCTTTATTACCCACACCTGGTAACCCTTTACTACCCACACCTGGTAACCCTTTATTACCCACACCTGGCAACCCTTTATTACCAACACCTGGTAACCCTTCATTACCCACACTTGGCAACCCTCT
The DNA here is from genome assembly GCF_036934945.1 of Oncorhynchus masou masou. Lineage (NCBI taxonomy): Eukaryota > Metazoa > Chordata > Actinopteri > Salmoniformes > Salmonidae > Oncorhynchus > Oncorhynchus masou. Next base: position 65,571,305 of record NC_088241.1, on the reverse strand, counting down.
ATTACCCACACCTGGTAACCCTTTATTACCCACACCTGGTAACCCTTTATCACCCACACCTGGCAACCCTTTATAACCCACACCTGGTAACCCTTTATTACCCACACCTGGCAACCCTTTATTACCCACACCTGGCAACCCGTTATTATCCACACCTGGCAACCCTTCATTACCCACACCTGGCAACCCTCTATTACCCACACCTGCCAACCCTTTATTACCCACACCTGGCAACCCTTTATTACCCACACCTGGCAACCCTTCATTACCCACACCTGGCAACACTTCATTACAAACACCTGGCATCCCTTCATTACAAACAACCGGCAACCCTTCATTACAAACACATTGCAACCCTTTATTACCCACACCTGGCAACCCTTTATTACCCACACCTGGTAACCCTTTATGACCCACACCTGGCAACCCTTTATTAACCACACCTGGCAACCCGCTATTACCCACACCTGGTAACCCTTTATTACCCACACCTGGTAACCCTTTATTACCCACACCTGGCAAACCTTTATTACCCACACCTGGCAACCCTTTATTACCCACACCTGGCAACCCGTTATTACCCACACCTGGTAACCCTTTATTACCCACACCTGACAACCCTCTATTACCCACACCTGGCAACCCTCTATTATCCACACCTGGCAACCCTTTACTACCCACACCTGGCAACCCTTTATTACCCACACCTGGTAACCCTTTATTACCCACACCTGGTAACCTTTTATTACCCACACCTGGCAACCCTTTATTACCCTCACCTGTCAACCCTTTATTACCCACACCTGGCAACCCTCTATTACCCACACCTGGCAACCCTTTATTACCCACACCTGGCAACCCTTTATTAACCACACCTGGCAACCCTTTATTACCCACACCTGTCAACCCTTTATTACACACACCTGACAACCCTATATTATCACACCTGGCAACCCTCTATTACCCACACCTGGCAACCCGTTATTACACACACCTGGTAACCCTTTATTACCCACACCTGGCAACCCTTTATTACCCACACCTGGCAACCCTTTATTACCCACACCTGGCAACCCTTTATTACCCACACCTGGTAACCCTCTTTTATCCACACCTGGCAACCCTTTATTACCCACACTTGGTAACCCTTTATTACCCACACCTGGCAACCCTTTATTACCCACACCTGGTAACTCTTTATTACCCACACCTGGTAACCCTCTATTACCCACACCTGGTAACCCTTTATTACCCAAACCTGGGGCGGCAGGGTATTCTAGTGGTTAGAGCGTCGGACTAGCAACCGAAAGGTTGCAAGTTCAAATCCCCGAGCTGACAAGGTACATAATCTGTCATTCTGCCCCTGAACAGGCAGTTAACACACTGTTCCTAGGCCGTCATTGAAAATAAGAATTTGTTCTTAACTGACTTGCCTAGTAAAATAAAGGTAAATAATTACGCAAACCTGGCAACCCTTTATTACCTACACCTGGCAACCCTTTATTACCCACACCTGGCAACCCTTTATTACCCACACCTGGCAACCCTTTATTACACACACCTGGCAACCCTGTATTACACACACCTGGCAACCCTTTATTAACCACACCTGGCAAACCCTTTATTTACCACACCTGGCAACCCATTATTACCAACACCTGGCAACCCTTTATTTCCCACCCCTGGCAACCCTTTATTACCCACACCTGGCAACCCTTTATTACCCTCACCTGGCAACCCTCTATTTCTCACACCTGGCAACCCTTTATTACCCACACCTGGCAACCCTCTATTTCTCACACCTGGCAACCCTTTATTACCCACACCTGGCAACCCTCTATTACTCACACCTGGCAACCCGTTATTATGCTCACCTGGTAACCCTTTATTTATCACACCTGCATCTGTTCACTTCCCTGATTACTGCCCCTATATACAGCACTCTGCTGTCATTTCCCGTCAGGCGTTACTGTCTCTTTTTCATGTTCTGATATCCAGACGCTTCTCTTGTTTTGTATCATCGCGTGTTCATGCATATTAAACTCTCCAACTGCAGCTGCTGCCTAACGCCCTGCTTCTCCATTACAGTCTAAGTACTGTATATTATAACACAGTATATAATGTACTACTCTAGACCAGGCCCATTAGTGACAGACATAGTGTATAACCTATTAATAGGGCAACCTGCTCGTGAAAGAGCCGGATCCAGTTTTTGGAGGGTTTTTCCAGGGATGTAATACAATATCAGTTCAATTGTGATGCACCGTCGGAGGGCCCAGGAAGTTAAATCTGCATGAAATCACTGTCTGGGCAGGACCGTAAATCAACAGGGGATGTTGTTTAATGTTCACATACAGTTTTATGGGGACTTTGAGGTGGGGGTGGGGGGGGGGGGGTTTGCGGGGATGTCCTGGACCAGACTGGCAAGGGCAGGGCTGTCCACTAGGGCTAGGGCAGTGTCCCAAATGGCACCCTATTCCCGATCTAGTGCACTACTTCTGACCAGAGCCCCACAAGTGTGTCAAGAAGTAGATGTGTCAAGAAATATATATATATATATATATATATATATATACATTTTTTTTATATATTGATGTTAATGACTTTCAATGTGGGACTGAATCGCTTGTAATATTGTAATATTGTAATGTTGTAATATTGTAATAGTAATATTGTAATTTTGTAATGTTGTAATAGTAATATTGTAATATTGTAATATTGTAATGTTGTAATGTTATAATTGCAATATTGTAATGTTGTAATGTTGTAATGTTGTAATATTGTAATATTGTAATGTTGTAATGTTGTAATTGCAATATTGTAATGTTGTAATTTTGTAATAGTAATAGTGTAATATTGTAATGTTGTAATGTTGTAATGTTGTAATAGTAATATTGTAATATTGTAATATTGTAATATTGTAATGTTGTAATGTTGTAATTGCAATATTGTAATATTGCAATATTGTAATATTGTAATATTGTAATGTTTTAATGTTGTAATATTTTAATGTTGTAATAGTAATATTGTAATATTGTAATGTTGAAATATTGTAATGTTGTAATGTTGTAATGTTGTAATTGTCATATTGTAATATTGCAGGTTCCATTTGGGATGCAGACCGTGTCACCAGTGAAAACAGCCTCTGTCACTAATCCAGCCAGGACACAGCTAGAAACAGGATAATCTGTGGGTTTACAGCAAATAACATCCCACACCACCACCCTCTCATCACATAAATCATAAATCGACACAATGTCTGTCTTGATGGTGTCAAATAACTACTACAGGCCATTTTATTTCTAGTTCTGAATATCTAGCAATGGTAATTTCACCGTTTCAGAACGAGCACAGATTCATTTTATTCATGGCATTTAATTGACAGATACACAAGCACATGAATCAACATTATAGGTTCAACGTTCAATGAAAAAGTGCCCGAGTTGGTCTGTAGTTCCTTCATCTGCTTTGGTTACTGAGTCACTGAGAACCTCACACTGATTTTTCTGACTTTATTTTCGCATTAAACGACCTCTAACTGGCCTTTGTCCCACATGTGGTCGCTATCCCCTTCATGAAATCATCCCCCCTTGGTCGTAACAGTGAACAAGGAGACTTCATCCCCCTCGGTCGTAACAGTGAACAAGGAGATTTCATCCCTCCTCGGTCGTAACAGTGAACAAAGGAGACTTCATCCCCCCCTCAGTCGTAACAGTGAACAAGGAGACTTCATCCCCCTCGGTCGTAACAGTGAACAAGGAGACTTCATCCCCCTCGGTCGTAACAGTGAACAAGGAGACTTCATCCCCCTCGGTCGTAACAGTGAACAAGGAGACTTCATCCCCCTCGGTCGTAACAGTGAACAAGGAGACTTCATCCCCCCTCGGTCATAACAGTGAACAAGGAGACTTCATCCCTCCTCGGTCGTAACAGTGAACAAGGAGACTTCATCCCCCCTCGGTCGTAACAGTGAACAAGGAGACTTCATCCCTCCTCGGTCGTAACAGTGAACAAGGAGACTTCATCCCCCCTCGGTCGTAACAGTGAACATAGACTTCTCACATGTTCCACCGAGACACATTAGTGGACTCTCTTATAATAGTCAATTAGACACATTAGACACTTATAATTCTAGCAGGTCGTAAAAATATCCCCAAACTCTTCCCTCTTCGAGAGGAGGGTCTTTAAGGTCGTGGCCGAGCATTTACAATAACACCAGCTAGCTAGATAAGCAAAGAGAGCGTCTGGCCGAGAGGAGAGGACATCCTTCTGAAACATCAAACCGTCGTCAGCGGTCTCGGGAGTTGAGTTAGTTTAAATAACACATGAACAATATTTATGAGACTGATTTTATGAGGTGGTCCGAACTAAGACAGTCCAGCATGTAACACAAGCTGGACGGGACAGGGAGAATCCCCACTCCCTCCGATCAACTCCCTAAAACCAAAGAGGAGGATTAAGCACGCATATCATTTTATTCAGAGATACACGTTCTCTTAAATATCAAAGTCAATGTTTTCAGACGGACTCTGAGACTCTGTCTGACTCTGAGTCTCCGTTTGACTCTGAGTCTCTGTCTGACTCTGAGACTCTGTCTGACTCTGAGACTCTGTCTGACTCTGAGTCTCTGTCTGACTCTGAGACTCTGTCTGACTCTGAGACTGTCTGACTCTGAGACTCCGTCTGACTCTGAGACTCTGTCTGACTCTGAGTCTCCGTCTGACTCTGAGTCTCTGTCTGACTCTGAGACTGTCTGACTCTGAGACTCCGTCTGACTCTGAGACTCTGTCTGACTCTGAGTCTCCGTCTGACTCTGAGTCTCTGTCTGACTCTGAGTCTCTGTCTGACTCTGAGTCTCTGTTTGACTCTGAGACTCTGTCTGACTCTGAGACTCTGTCTGACTCTGAGTCTGAGTCTCTGTCTGACTCTGAGACTCTGTCTGACTCTGAGACTCTGTCTGACTCTGAGTCTCCGTCTGACTCTGAGTCTCCGTCTGACTCTGAGACTCTGTCTGACTCTGAGACTGTCTGACTCTGAGACTCCGTCTGACTCTGAGACTCTGTCTGACTCTGAGTCTCCGTCTGACTCTGAGTCTCTGTCTGACTCTGAGACTGTCTGACTCTGAGACTCCGTCTGACTCTGAGACTCTGTCTGACTCTGAGTCTCCGTCTGACTCTGAGTCTCTGTCTGACTCTGAGTCTCCGTTTGAGTCTGAGACTCTGTCTGACTCTGAGTCTCCGTCTCCGTCCCAAATTACACCCTAGTCCCTTTTTAGCTCACTGCTTTTGACCAGGGCCCCCAATGGAGGAGTGAACTATATGCCATTTGGGATATAGGATGAGTGATGGGCCAGGAAAGAGGGTTGCTCCCTTCTCCCTCATCTGTCCATCCGTCTGTCTACCGCAGAGACCAGGGAAACCTGCAACCGGGAGATTGGGCCGACGAGGCCGTTATCCGCAGGAATGTACCAATACAATATCCTTCTAATGCACTTCTCCCTACTTCACTCCTCAACAGCTGCAAGAGCAGGCGCATCTGACAACCTGACGGACTGGGGTGTGTGTCCCAAATGCCACCCTATACCCATAGTGCACCAGGAAACTACGACACATGCTACACTAAGAAGTGCACTACATAGTGATCAGAGTGTCATTTATGATGCAGCCTGATTGGGGTTTGTCTGTCTGTCTGTCTGTCTGTCTGTCTGTCTGTCTGTTTGGGTCTGTCTGTGTCTGTCTGTCTGCCTGTGTCTGTCTGTCTGTCTGTCTGTCTGTCTGTCTGTCTGTCTGTCTGTCTGTCTGTGTCTGTCTGTCTGTCTGTCTGTCTGTCTGTCTGTCTGTCTGTCTGTGTCTGTCTGTCTGTCTGTCTGTCTGTCTGTCTGTCTGTCTGTGTCTGTCTGTGTCTGTCTGTCTGTCTGTCTGTGTCTGTCTGTCTGTCTGTCTGTCTGTCTGTCTGTCTGTCTGTCTGTCTGTCTGTCTGTGTCTGTCTGTCTGTCTGTCTGTGTCTGTCTGTCTGTCTGTCTGTCTGTCTGTCTGTCTGTGTGTGTCTGTCTGTCTGTGTCTGTCTGTCTGTGTCTGTCTGTCTGTCTGTCTGTCTGTCTGTCTGTCTGTCTGTGTCTGTCTGTGTCTGTCTGTCTGTCTGTCTGTCTGTGTCTGTCTGTCTGTCTGTCTGTCTGTCTGTGTCTGTCTGTCTGTCTGTCTGTCTGTCTGTCTGTCTGTCTGTCTGTCTGTGTCTGTCTGTGTCTGTCTGTCTGTGTCTGTCTGTCTGTCTGTCTGTCTGTGTCTGTCTGTCTGTCTGTCTGTCTGTCTGTCTGTCTGTCTGTCTGTCTGTCTGTCTGTCTGTCTGTGTCTGTCTGTCTGTCTGTCTGTCTGTCTGTCTGTCTGTCTGTCTGTCTGTCTGTCTGTGTCTGTCTGTGTCTGTCTGTCTGTCTGTCTGTCTGTCTGTCTGTCTGTGTCTGTCTGTCTGTCTGTCTGTCTGTCTCTCTCTCTGTCTGTCTGTCTGTCTGTCTGTCTGTCTGTCTGTCTGTCTGTCTGTCTGTCTGTCTGTCTGTCTGTCTGTCTGTCTGTCTGTCTCTCCTCTCTCCTCTCTCAGTAACAGAATGGGGATTGTTCTCTTTGATAGGTTTTCCCTCTGCTCAGACAGACCCAGCGTAAACCTAGCGTCTGGTTGGGAGACGAGACCTAGCTAGTGTTCGGTGTGTAAAACAGGAAGTGGGTGTCATTGGATGAAGCAGGTGGCTCTTCCGTTTCAACCCTCTGTACCTCAGATGAGGAGGACAGATACAGGAAATAGATTTAATCCTGGTGTCTTGCTGCCTGGTTTGGAATTCAGAGTCTGGGAGAGAGTCGGGGATTGTTGCTCAGATGACTAGCGAAGTCTTTAAGAATGAGTCATACAGGGCATTCGGAAAGCAGTCAGACCTTTTTGACCTTTTCCACATTTTGTTACGTTACAGACTTATTCAAAAAAATATATTTATTTTTTATTTTTTTAAGTGTCCCTCAGTCCAACATCCCGGAGTCGCCTCTTCACTGTTGACGTTGACACTGGTGTTTTGCAGGGTACCATTTAATGAAGCTGCCAGTTGAGGATTTGTGAGGCGTCTAATTCTCAAACTCAACATTCTAATGTACTTGTCCTCTTGCTCAGTTGTGCACCGGGGCCTCCCACCCCTCTTTCTATTCTGGTTAGAGACAGTTTGCGCTGTTCTGTCAAGGGAGTAGTACACAGCGTTGTATGAGATCTTCAGTTTCTTGGCAATTTATCACATGGAACAGCTTTCATTTCTCAGAACAAGAATAGACTGACGGGTTTCAGAAGAGGTCTTTTGTTTCTGGCCATTTTGAGCCTGTAATCGAACCCACAAATGCTGATGCTCCAGATACTCAACGAGTCTAAAGGCCAGTTTTATTGCTTCTTTAATCAGCAGAACAGTTTTCAGCTGTGCCAACATAATTGCAAATGGGTTTTCTAATGATCAATTAGCCTTTTAAAATGATAAACTTGGATGAGCTAACACAACGTGCCATTGGAACACAGGAGTGATGGTTGCTGATTATGGGCCTCTGTACACCTATGTAGATATTACACCATTACAGCTACAATAGTCATTTACAACATTAACAATGTCTACACTGTATTTCTGATCAATTTGATGTTATTTTAATGGACAATTGTTTTTGCTTTTCTTTCAAAAACAAGGACATTTCTAAGTAACCCCAAACTTTTGAACGGTAGAGTATAACAACATTTGTACGGAAATATTACATTTACATAAGTATTCAGACCCTTTACTCAGTACTTTGCTGAAAACCCTTTGGCAGTGATTACAGCCTCGAGTCTTCTTGGGTATGATGCTACAAACTTGGTACACCTGTATTTGGGGAGTTTCTCCCATTCTTCTCTGCAGATCCTCTCAAGCTCTGTCAGGTTGGATGGGGAGCGTTGCTGAACAGATATTTGCAGATCTCTCCAGAGATGTTTGATCAGGTTCATGTCCAGGATCTGGCTGGGCCACTCAAGGACATTCAGAGACTTGTCCCGAAGCCACTCCTGTGTTGTCTTGGCTGTGTGCTTAGGGTCATTGTCCTGTTGGAAGGTAAACCTTCGCCCCAGTCTGAGGTCCTGAGCGCTCTGGAGCAGGTTTTCATCAATGATCTCTCTGTCTTTTCTCTGTTCATCTTTCCTTCTATCCTGACTAGTCTCCCAGTCCCTGCCGCTGAAAAACATCCCCACAGCATGATGCTGCCACCACCATGCTTCACCGTAGGGATGGTGCCAGGTTTCCTCTAAACGTGATGCTTGGCATTCAGGCCAAAGAGTTCAATCTTGGTTTCCTCAGACTAGTGGATCTTGTTTGTCCAAGTGGGCTGTCATGTGCCTTCTACTCCTCAGAGTGGCTTCTATCTTGCTACTCTACCATAAAGGCCTGATTGGTGGAGAGCTGCAGATATGGTTGTCCTTCCTGGAAGATTCTTCCATCTCCACAGAGGAACTCTGGAGCTCCAACAGACGAAAAAAAATGAACAAAATGGCATCACAATATATGCATGTGTTACGAACCGGCTCAAAGCAACCAATACTGGGCCTATCAAACTCAAACATAATATGCAAACCAAACACGTACCTCCACGGCCTCCCAAACCAATAGTTCAAAGAACCCGGACGAGCCCCCACTTGTCACGAACCGGCTCAAAGCCCGTAACAAAGGGAGTCAACGTGGAGATAAGGAGTAACAAAACATATATTTATTAACTAGAGCAACTAAGGAAAATATACAATGGTGTGTGTAATCAGTAATCAGTAGTGTAAGTGAGTGTTTTGCATGAATGTGATAATGCAGGGTGTTGAAAGGTGCCAATGCAAACAAACAAAAAGGCACCAAGAACCACAACACAATCTACAAAGGTGTCTGCATGGAGAGAGTCTCTTCCATGAATGTGGAAGAGGTCTATTTATCCTGGGACACACCTGGCCCAGGTGTTTCCCATGTAGCTGACGACCCTCCCCAACTCCGCCCACCGGCATCCTAATAAGGAAACAAGAACAAAGACAGAATACGGCAGACAGAGTGACCCTCCCCAACTCCGCCCACCGGCATCCTAATAAGGAAACAGAGTGGGAGGGTCGTCACACATGAATGATTCCCGAACTGTTTGGGATGGGAATCACACGGTAACTCACTGTATATGTTCTAGTTATCATTATATATGTACCTGTCTACCTTAGTTACCTTGACTCAGTACTGGTACTCACCTAGTTATCATTATATATGTACCTGTCTACCTTAGTTACCTTGACTCAGTACTGGTACTCACTGTATATGTTCTAGTTATCATTATATATGTACCTGTCTACCTTAGTTACCTTGACTCAGTACTGGTACTCACCTAGTTATCATTATATATGTACCTGTCTACCTTAGTTACCTTGACTCAGTACTGGTACTCACATACCTTAAGGGAACATTTCGACAATCACCGTATAGTTAGTGAGAAAGTCCCTATTGGAACTGTACGGTCCCTTACTAGACGTCCGAAAACATTTTAGAAATTCGGGGACGGCGTCGGGCCGAGCGGTAGGGCCAGACCTACCGGGAAGTCATCAAATGAACTTTGTCGGACATTCGGTTTTCGTTTAATAAAATAAACAAATTTTAGCCCATTTTTGCGCAATGCCGGAATATCCCACAAGAGGGCATAAGCAATCATATTGCTATTGGACAAAACATCCCGAATCACGACGTGCCATATCTCGGAAACCGAAAATATTTCGAAGCGAAACTTGGTGAGCGTAGGTTTGGCATTATGGGAAGATGGCCCCGAACAAGATGGCGTCTAGGCCTCAACGGTTTTTGAGTTATGGCCATATTTCTGGGATTAAAGGTCCAAAATGAAAATAGAGAAAAGATTTTTCACTTCACGTCAAAGTCAAGGAGCCTCCGGTGTCAATAAAAAAAAATCGGCCATTTATCTATCGTCATTTACGAAAATCGTACGGTGACCAGATCGTGATGTTCAGATATAGGTGTTTTTTTTTTCAACGGTTACAGATCCAGTTGCAGGGTGTTCATACGAGTATTTTTAAAATGTGCTGCGGAGCTCTGCGACATTTCTGTGATTTTCTATGATTTTCTGAAATAACACACACTCACTAAACCCTCCGTAAATAACTCAGTTCTTAACGTAAAGACTTAAAACTCAGGATTCTGTAAAGGCATACCCCAATGAGGATATGAGTTTATTTATAGCTTCCTGTGCCAACCGGAAGTGCCATAATTGGCGTCTCAGGGGCTGTTTGGAAGGGTTAAAAAAATCAGATCTGTCCAAAACTTCATATGTGTGATTAGACAACCCCCATGAACTGTAAATCAGTCATTTTTCCCAACAGATGTCAAAGAAAAGCTCTCACACACACACACAGCAAGGATGGAGTGACAAAGCGTGGTGTTTAAAGACACAGAGAGCAGGCAATGGCATAAACATAATCCCAAGGCCGTGCCGAGTCCAACGAGGTGCCCCGCTTGACCGTAGCTCACTCGGTCTGAGCGCAGCGACCATGAGAAAAATAGGCCCACAATGAAGCCTGCACCACAATGTCATTTGATTTTGGGTGACAGCGGCGGAACCGTTATGTTTAGAAGGACAATTCAAACACAGGACTGTTCCTAAGGTCCTCCCGATCTGTGCAAGCCTAACCTTGACTGTGTGGCATTAACCTTTCACAGTTAAAAGAAGGTGTTTACAAAAAAACAGTGTGCATTGACTTCTCTCCCCATAGGAATACATTGCCTGCTCCCCTAAATACAACCTGGGGTCTTTATGGGTTATGAATGCTGTATGAACCTGTCTTCTATGACATTCCATCAGACCACTATGAGGTCTACCTGTGTCGATTCTAAGCTTCCTGGAGCAACCGGAAGTGGTTAAATTGACCCAAAGGTATTTGGATGTACATCACCTCGAAAGGTGCCAAGGCCTCTGCATTATTCAACCCTGTGTAGATCAGTCAATTCTCAACTTAAAGACTTAAAACTCAGGATTCCCTAGGTTTCTATGTCAGTCAAGACATGTGTGTATTTATAGATTCCTGTGCCAACCGGAAGTGCCATAATTGGTGACTCAGGGGCTGTTTGGAAGGGTTAAAAAAATCAGATCTGTCCAAAACTTCATATGTGTGATTAGACAACCCCCATGAACTGTAAATCAGTCATTTTTCCCAACAGATGTCAAAGAAAAGCTCTCACACACACACACACAGCAAGGATGGAGTGACAAAGCGTGGTGTTTAAAGACACAGAGAGCAGGCAATGGCATAAACATAATCCCAAGGCCGTGCCGAGTCCAACGAGGTGCCCCGCTGACCGTAGCTCACTCGGTCTGAGCGCAGCGACCATGAGAAAAATAGGCCCACAATGAAGCCTGCACCACAATGTCATTTGATTTTGGGTGACAGCGGCGGAACCGTTATGTTTAGAAGGACAATTCAAACACAGGACTGTTCCTAAGGTCCTCCCGATCTGTGCAAGCCTAACCTTGACTGTGTGGCATTAACCTTTCACAGTTAAAAGAAGGTGTTTACAAAAAAACAGTGTGCATTGACTTCTCTCCCCATAGGAATACATTGCCTGCTCCCCTAAATACAACCTGGGGTCTTTATGGGTTATGAATGCTGTATGAACCTGTCTTCTATCACATTCCATCAGACCACTATGAGGTCTACCTGTGTCGATTCTAAGCTTCCTGGAGCAACCGGAAGTGGTTAAATTGACCCAAAAGGTATTTGGATGTACATCACCTCGAAAGGTGCCAAGGCCTCTGCATTATTCAACCCTGTGTAGATCAGTCAATTCTCAACTTAAAGACTTAAAACTCAGGATTCCCTAGGTTTCTATGTCAGTCAAGACATGTGTGTATTTATAGATTCCTGTGCCAACCGGAAGTGCCATAATTGGTGACTCAGGGGCTGTTTGGAAGGGTTAAAAAAATCAGATCTGTCCAAAACTTCATATGTGTGATTAGACAACCCCCATGAACTGTAAATCAGTCATTTTTCCCATAAAAATTCAAAGGAAAAATAAATCACACAGATACACAACTTGGATGGAGGGACGTATTGGGGTGTGTAGAGACTGACAGTGCCTCCAATAGTTAGCTTTGTTCGAGCTAAAAAGAACCGTCAGACCTAGAGTTCCGAAACTTTAGAATCCTGTTCTAGACCTCAGGTAGATAGTGCGTGGTGAGTTACGGCGCTCTAGAATGTTCTCGGACCGAGAAACAGCGTCGAACATTTGCAATGACTTCAATTCATTTTGACCATTACGAAAATGGCGACATTTAGAAATGTCCCAGAGACACAAGACTAGGTGCATTGTGACCGTCTCGGCCCATAGAGACAGAACCCAACATCTCGGTCCGATAGCTCATTCAAGGACCCCGTAGCAAGGCATTGAAAAAGTGGATTTTCAGCACCAATTAGGCTTTTACTCGGACACCAAATGACCTATCGGGCCGAAACTCGGGATTCGGGGTCGCCTCACATAGGACTACACATAATGTCCGAACTGGCCCCGCAGCTAGAAAGTAACTATGTGTTTTATGGTTTTTTAATGTTTTGTACCGAAGGCCTTGTGAATTTTGGGCCAGCTCTGAAGTATGTTATACTTGGCTCCTAAATGAGTTGGGAAAAGTGGGTTTGGTGTCAGTTTGTATCAGTTTGGTGTCAGAATGATATCAAATTGACTGATGGACGGTGACTTGCAGGTGACTCTTGTCCATTAGCAATATGTTTAAGCGGTGAGGTACCATCACCAAAAGCGACATTCTGAAATCAACCCAAACGAGCGATGGAGAGGTACCAGTATCACTGCCCAGACATCCCTATGTCATCGGGCCAGTCAATTTGGCATTCCTGCATGATTTTTATGGCATGACAAATTGGTAATGGTGACTGCCCAGTTAACCATATGGCAAATGCACAGTGACTTTGAAAGAGTGAGAAAAATCACCAAATGGACATTCTGGAATCAACCCTAACGAGCGATGGAGAGGTACCAGAATCACTGCCAAGCCATCCCGACTTCATCGGGCCAGTCAATTTGGCATTCCTGCACAAATTTTCAGTGACTTTGCAAAAGTAAGGAACATTTGCAATATGTTTTAACAGTGAGGTACCATCACCAAAAGCGACATTCTGAAATCAACCCAAACGAGCGATGGAGAGGTACCAGTATCACTGCCCAGACATCCCGAGGTCATCGGGCCAGTCAATTTGGCATTCCTGCATGATTTTTATGGCATGACAAATTGGTGATGGTGACTGCCCAGTTAACCATATGGCAAATGCACAGTGACTTTGAAAGAGTGAGAAAAATCACCAAATGGACATTCTGGAATCAACCCTAACGAGTGATGGAGAGGTACCAGAATCACTGCCAAGCCATTCCGAGTTCATCGGGCCAGTCAATTTGGCATTCCTGCACAAATTTTCAGTGACTTTGCAAAAGTAAGGAACATTTGCAATATGTTTAAGCGGTGAGGTACCATCACCAAAAGCGACATTCTGAAATCAACCCAAACGAGCGATGGAGAGGTACCAAAATCACTGCCCAGCCATCCCTATGTCATCGGGCCAGTCAATTTGGCATTCCTGCATGATTTTTATGGCATGACAAATTGGTGATGGTGACTGCCCAGTTAACCATATGGCAAATGCACAGTGACTTTGCAAAAGTGAGAAAACATGACCAAATGGACATTCTGAAATCAACCCTAACGAGTGATGGAGAGGTACCAGAATCACTGCCAAGCCATCCCGAGTTCATCGGGCCAGTCAATTTGGCATTCCTGCACAAATTTTCAGTGACTTTGCAAAAGTAAGGAACATTTGCAATATGTTTTAACAGTGAGGTACCATCACCAAAAGCGACATTCTGAAATCAACCCAAACGAGCCATGGAGAGGTACCAGTATCACTGCCCAGCCATCCCGAGGTCATCGGGCCAGTCAATTTGGCATTCCTGCAAAAATTTTCAGTGACTTTGCAAAAGTAAGGAACATTTGCAATATGTTTTAACAGTGAGGTACCATCACCAAAAGCGACATTCTGAAATCAACCCAAACGAGCGATGGAGAGGTACCAAAATCACTGCCCAGCCATCCTGAGGTCATCGGGCCAGTCAATTTGGCATTCCTGCATGATTTTTATGGCATGACAAATTGGTGATGGTGACTGCCCAGTTAACCATATGGCAAATGCACAGTGACTTTGCAAAAGTGAGAAAACATGACCAAATGGACATTCTGAAATCAACACAAACAATGGCATGACCATAGTGTCCAGACTGTGCCGAGTCCAACGAGGCGCCCCGCTGACCGTAGCTCGCTCGGTCTGAGCGCGCGACCATGAGAAAAATAGGCCCAATATGAAGCCTTCACCAGTACGTCATTTGATTTTGGGTGACAGCGGCGGAACCGTTAGGTTTAGAAAGACAATTCAACCACAGGACTGTTCCTAAGGTCCTCCTGATCTGTCCAAGCCTATCCTTGACCGTGTGACATTAACCCTTCACAGTCAAAAGAAGGTGTTTACATAAAAACAGTGTTCATTGACTTCTCTCCCCATAGGAATATATTGGCTGCTCCACTAAATACAACCTGGAGTCTATATGGGTTATGAATGTTGTATGAACCTGTCTTTGGTACCAGTCCATCAGACCACTATAAGGTCTACCTGTGTCGATTCTAAGCTTCCTGGACCAACCGGAAGTGGTTCAAATCGCCCTAAAAGTGTATACCCATACACTGCCTGCAATTTGATGGACATAGTGCATTGAACCCTGTGTAAATCAGTCAGTTTTCATGGTAAAGACTTAAAACTCAGGATTCTCTAATGGAATAGCCCAATGAGGATGTATGTTGAGTTACAGCTTCCTGTGCCAACCGGAAGTGCCATAATTGGTGTCTCATGGGCTGTTTGGAGGGGTTAAAAATATCAGATCTGTCCAAAACTTCATATGTGTGATTAGACAACCCCATGAACTGTAAATCAGTCATTTTTCCCAACAGATGTCAAAGAAAAGCTCTCACACACACACACAGCAAGGATGGAGTGACAAAGCGTGGTGTTTAAAGACACAGAGAGCAGGCAATGGCATAAACATAATCCCAAGGCCGTGCCGAGTCCAACGAGGTGCCCCTCTTGACCGTAGCTCGCTCGGTCTGAGCGCAGCGACCATGAGAAAAATAGGCCCACAATGATGCCTGCACCACAATGTCATTGGATTTTTGGGTGACAGCGGCGGAACCGTTAGGTTTAGAAGGACAATTCAAACACAGGACTGTTCCTAAGGTCCTCCCGATCTGTGCAAGCCTAACCTTGACTGTGTGGCATTAACCTTTCACAGTTAAAAGAAGGTGTTTACATAAAAACAGTGTGCATTGACTTCTCTCCCCATAGGAATACATTGCCTGCTCCCTAAATACAACCTGGGGTCTTTATGGGTTATGAATGCTGTATGAACCTGTCTTCTATGACATTCCATCAGACCACTATGAGGTCTACCTGTGTCGATTCTAAGCTTGCTGGAGCAACCGGAAGTGGTTAAATTGACCCAAAAGGTATTTGGATGTACATCACCTCGAAAGGTGCCGAGGCCTCTGCATTATTCAACCCTGTGTAGATCAGTCAATTCTCAACTTAAAGACTTAAAACTCAGGATTCCCTAGGTTTCTATGTCAGTCAAGACATGTGTGTATTTATAGCTTCCTGTGCCAACCGGAAGTGCCATAATTGGTGTCTCATGGGCTGTTTGGAGGGGTTAAAAATATCAGATCTTTCCAAAACTTCATATATATGATTAGGCAACCCCCATGAACTGTAAATCAGTCATTTTTCCCATAAAAATTTAAAGGAAAACTAAATCACACAGATACACAACATGGATGGAGGGACGTATCATTGGGGTGCGTAGAGACTGACAGTGCCTCCAATAGTTAGCTTTGAATGATATCAAATTGACCGATGGACAGTGACTTGCAGGTGACTCTTGTCCATTAGCAATATGTTTAAGCGGTGAGGTACCATCACCAAAAGCGACATTCTGAAATCAACCCAAAAGAGCCATGGAGAGGTACCAGTATCACTGCCCAGCCATCCCGAGGTCATCGGGCCAGTCAATTTGGCATTCCTGCGTGATTTTTATAGCATGACAAATTGGTAATGGTGACTGCCCAGTTAACCATATGGCAAATGCACAGTGACTTTGAAAGAGTGAGAAAAATCACCAAATGGACATTCTGGAATCGACCCTAACGAGTGATGGAGAGGTACCAGAATCACTGCCAAGCCATCCCGAGTTCATCGGGCCAGTCAATTTGGCATTCCTGCACAAATTTTCAGTGACTTTGCAAAAGTAAGGAACATTTGCAATATGTTTTAACAGTGAGGTACCATCACCAAAAGCGACATTCTGAAATCAAGCCAAACGAGCGATGGAGAGGTTCCAGAATCACTGCCCAGCCATCCCGAGTTCATCGGGCCAGTCAATTTGGCATTCCTGCATGATTTTTATGGCATGACAAATTGGTGATGGTGACTGCCCAGTTAACCATATGGCAAATGCACAGTGACTTTGCAAAAGTGAGAAAACATAAACAAATAGACATGATGAAATCAACACCACGAGTGATCGAAAGGAACAACAATCACTGCCCGGCCATCCCGAGTTCATCAGGCCAGTCAATTTTGCATTTCTGAAGGATTTTTGAGCATGTCAAATTTCTTATGACATTTGGCCCCACAAAACATATGCCTTATGCACAAGCAAAAAAAAAAAAAACATTATGATAATAAAATATGACTAAAGTATGTTGATACAGTTCTTATACTTGTGTAACTGACACAAAATTCGAAAATTTTTCGAAAAACGGTCCAGAAAGCACTTTTTTAGGGGTGTGTGAAGTTTTTTATGAAATTTAATAATTTTTGACTTTTGACTTCTGACTTCCTATGAAATCATATTGCAGATGGACAAAACACATGCAATATGCGCAAGTAAAAAAAAAAAAAATTATGATAATAAAATATGACTAAAGTATGTTGATACAGTTCTTATACGTGTGTAACTGACACAAAATGCGAAAAAATTTCGAAAAACGGTCCAGAAAGCACTTTTTTAGGGGTGTGTGAAGTTTTTTATGAAATTTTATAATTTTTGACTTTTGACTTCTGACTTCCTATGAAATCATATTGCAAATGGACAAAACATATGCAATATGCGCAAGTAAAAAATTAAAAAAATTATGATAATAAAATTGGACAAAAGTATTTTCATACAGTTCTTATACATGTGTAATTGTCAAAAAAGCGAAAGAATTTCGAAAACGGTCCAGAAAGCACTTTTTTAAGGGGTGATACGTTTTTTTCAAAAAATTCGTTTTTTCAAAATTTGGCTTTTGGATGTTGACTTGGAGTCCAATACCAATATGAAAAACCATGGTGGAGTGCAATCGCCACCTGTTGGATTTTTGAAGTGTTACAACTGGCAATACCCATATGGCAATAGAAGTAAACTTTGCATGAATCAACGCCGCTTTGGGTGGTATTGGCCAATGTGTACATGGTTTGTCCTATGCCAATAACTTGCCATTCATTTTTGTCCACTACGGGGGTGAAATCCCTTACTGTATATGTTCTAGTTATCATTATATATGTACCTGTCTACCTTAGTTACCTTGACTCAGTACTGGTACTGTCAGGATTTGGCCAGGGTTGTTCCGGGTTTTGGTCACTAGATGCCCCCATTGTGCTTTTTGACCTTATGTTTTTTCCCTTGTTCCCCATTATTATTTGCACCTGTGCTTCGTTTTCCCCTGATTGTATTTAAACCCTTAGTTTCCCTCAGTTCTGTGCTCTGTGTTTGTATGTTAGCACCCAGCCCTAGTGTTCTGTGTATTCTTGTCGTTTCCAGTGGATGCTCTTGTGGATTTCTGTTTTTGTTTTTGAGTATCTTTTGAGGCTTTTTGTGCTATACCTACCACCTTTTGGATTTGCCATTTTTGTATTGTAGGACTTCTCCTTTTTACTTTATTAAATACACCGTCTTAAGTACTGCTGTGTCTGCCTCATCTTCTGGGTTCTGCTGACTATTCGTGGCTCAGTTGGTTAAGTGACTGTTTCTCACTCCGGAGACCCAGGTTTGTAACCGGGTCCTGACAGGTACTCACCGTATATGTTCTAGTTATCATTATATATGTACCTGTCTACCTTTGTTACCTTGACTCAGTACTGGTACTCACTGTATATGTTCTAGTTATCATTATATATGTACCTGTCTACCTTAGTTACCTTGACTCAGTACTGGTACTCACTGTATATGTTCTAGTTATCATTATATATGTACCTGTCTACCTCAGTTACCTGGTACCCCTGCACATTGACTCAGTACTGGTACTCACTGTATACAGCCTAGTTATCATTACTCATTGACTCTGTACTGGTACTCACTGTATATAGCCTAGTTATCATTACTCATTGACTCTGTACTGGTACTCACTGTATATATCCTAGTTATCATTACTCATTGACTCTGTACTGGTACTCACTGTATATAGCCTAGTTATCATTACTCATTGACTCTGTACTGGTACTCACTGTATATATCCTAGTTATCATTACATATGTACCTGTCTACCTCAGTTACCTGGCACATTGATTCTGTACCAGAGTGTCCATGGGGTTCTTGGTCACCTCCCCCGATTGCGCAGTCTTCCATTTAAGAATGATGGAGCCCACTGTGTTCTTAGGGACCTGCAATTGTGTGTAGATTGATTAGGAACCTTTTTTATTTAATCAATTTTAGAACAAGGCTGTAACGTAACAAAATGTGGAAAAAGTCAAGGGGTATGAATACTTTCTGAATGCACTGTATATTTGGGGATGGCAAGTATGATGGCAAGTAGCCTAGTGGTTAGATCGTTGGGACAGTAATTGAAAGGTTGCTGGATTGAGAGCTGACAAGGTAAAAATCTGTCATTCTGCCCCTGAAAAAGGCAGGCAGTTAACCCACTGTTCACCTGTAGGCCTTCATTGTAAATACAAATTTGTTCTTAATTAACTGACTTGCCTTGTTAAACTAAAGGTTAAATAAAGGTTACATTTCCAAAATAAGTAATAATCTCTTGTGGACAGATTCTGCGTGTAAATGGCTTTCAGAGAATTTAACTTCTGTGTAACCAAGATTATATAGACAACAATCCAGTCCATTGTGTACATTTTATATATTGTGGATTTTTGTGGATTTTTGTTGTTTTCTCTGTTATCAAGCAGCTTGTTGAACAAATCAAATCAAACGTATTTATTTAGCCCTTCGTACATCAGCTGATATCTCAAAGTGCTGTACAGAAACACAGCCTAAAACCCCAAACAGCAAGCAATGCAGGTGTAGAAGCACGGTGGCTAGGAAAAACTCCCTAGAAAGGCCAAAACCTAGGAAGAAACCTAGAGAGGAACCAGGCTATGAGGGGTGGCTAGGAATAACTCCCTAGAAAGGTCAACACCTAGGAAGAAACCTAGAGAGGAACCAGGCTATGAGGGGTGGCCAGTCCTCTTCTGGCTGTGCCGGGTGGAGATTATAAACCTAGAGAGGAACCAGGCTATGAGGTGTGGCCAGTCCTCTTCTGGCTGTGCCGGGTGGAGATTATAAACCTAGAGAGGAACCAGGCTATGAGGGGTGGCCAGTCCTCTTCTGGCTGTGCCGGGTGGAGATCATAAACCTAGAGAGGAACCAGGCTATGAGGGGTGGCTAGGAAAAACTCCCTAGAAAGGCCAGAACACTTAAAGATTAGTGAGGAAACAGAGACGTCGTCCTCCACGTAAAATAGTGCCTGTAGAAAATGTTCACGTCCCTTGACATTTTCCACATGTTGTTGTGTTACAGCCTGAATTTAAAATGGATACCATTGAGATTTTGTGTCACTGACCTACACACAATACACCATCATTTTGAAGCGGATTTATGTTTTTTTTTTTTAGAAATGCTTACAAATTCATTAAAAATGTGAAAGCTGAACTGTCTTGAGTCCAGTGGTGAAACACCTGTACAGCACTTTGTGACATCGTCTGATATAGAAAAGGCTTTATTAATAAATGTGATTGATTAATTGATTGATTGTGACCTGTTTGTGCCTGATTTAAATGTTTTTTTTTGGCATTAATATGTGTCACATATCAGTTTGCAAACAATGTAAAAAAAAACTGTTTTATTGAGTTAATAAAGCCACATACAAACATGGTCTCTATTTTGTTTTCCTGGGTAAGACAGCTCCAAAATGCAGGTTTTTCAGCTCCACAATGCAGGTCTGGGTTTAAAGGTCTCTTTTCCAAGCTTCACAATGCAGGTGTTTCAGCTTCACAATGCAGGTGTTTCAGCTTCACAATGCAGGTGTTTCAGCTCCAAAATGCAGGTGTTTCAGCTCACAATGCAGGTGTTTCAGCTCCACAATGCAGGTGTTTCAGCTCCACAATGCAGGTGTTTCAGCCCAGCTCAGTGCTTTCCATGGTGGTGGGGCAGCCAGCTGAAAATACGGAATGTAGGGGTTGGTCATGTTCTCTAGTTGCGCCGTGATTGGCTCAGTGTTCTGTCACTCATGGGGACACTTCGTCACCGTGAAATCTACGGGGAGAGCTCGATTCAATGCCTTTGAGTGCTGCCATAGAGATACATTAGAAG
>NC_088241.1:65530577-65543077 GCF_036934945.1 Oncorhynchus masou masou | reverse complement strand
GTTGGTGGTAGCTGTGTAGGGTAGGTAGGTGGTAGCTGTGTAGGGACCGGTAGGCGCCAGTAGGTGTAGGGGCGGTAGGGGCCAATAGTTTGATGTAGGGGCAGATAGGGGCCAGTAGGTTGATGTAGGGGCCGGTAGGGGCCAGCAGGTATGTAGAGGCCAGTAGGTTGATGTAGAGACCGGTAGGGGCCAGCAGGTTGATGTAGAGACCGGTAAGGGCCAGCAGGTTGATGTAGGGGTCGGCAGGTTGATGTAGGGGCCAGTAGGTTGATTTAGAGACCGGTAAGGGCCAGCAGGTTGATGTAGGGACCGGTAGGGGCCAGCAGGTTGATGTAGGGACCAGTAGGTTGATGTAGAGACCGGTAGGGTTCAGCAGGTTGATGTAGAGACCGGTAGGGGCCAGTAGGTTGATGTAGGGGCCAGTAGGTTGATGTAGAGGCCAGTAGATTGATGTAGGGACTGGTAGGGGCCAGCAGGTTGATGTATAGACCGATAGGGGCCAGCAGGTTGATGTAGGGACCAGTAGGTTGATGTAGAGACCGGTAGGGTTCAGCAGGTTGATGTAGAGACCGGTAGGGGCCAGTAGGTTGATGTAGGGGCCAGTAGGTTGATGTAGGGGTCAGTAGGTTGATGTAGAGACCGGTAGGGACCAGCAGGTTGATGTAGGGGCCAGTAGGTTGATGTAGGGGCCGGTATGGGCCAGCAGGTTGATGTAGAGACCGGTAGGGGCCAGTAGGTGTAGAGGCCGGTAGGGGCCAGTTTCGGGGCTGGGCGGTGTAGTGCCAGGCGGTAGCTACAAGTACTCTAGGTCCAGAGCATGGTGGAGGGCCATGAGGTCAGAGTGGCTGGAGATTCTCCAGAACGGCATGTTGTGCTGCGGAGTGGAAACAGGACTGTTACAAGAGGTATCTCAAACATTTTAGCTGTTCAGGAAATTGTAAAAAACTTCCATATTTTACTATTAAAGGAACATTCAATCACAAGAAGCATATTTGAATACATTTTCTTGGTGCTAGAGACATGACATGTTATGGAGAAGCAGGGGAGGGGGAAGGAACCAGATCCACTCTCCTGGCAATAACACAGCCGTGATGGTACAATATATATTGTGATGGTACTACTGGTACTATATCTAATGATGGTACTATAACTAATGATGGTACAATAACTAATGATGGTACAATAACTAATGATGGTACAATATATATTGTGATGGTACTACTGGTACTATATCTAATGATGGTACTATAACTAATGATGGTACAATAACTAATGATGGTACAATATATATTGTGATGGTACTACTGGTACTATATCTAATGATGGTACTATAACTAATGATGGTACTATAACTAATGATGGTACAATATATATTGTGATGGTACTACTGGTACTATATCTAATGATGGTACTACTGATACTATATCTAATGATGGTACTACTGGTACTATATCTAATGATGGTACTACTGGTACTATAACTAATGATGGTACTACTGGTACTATATCTAATGATGGTACTACTGGTACTATATCTAATGATGGTACTACTGGTACAATATCTAATGATGGTACTACTGGTACTATATCTAATGATGGTACTACTGGTACTATATCTAATGATGGTACTACTGGTACTATATCTAATGATGGTACTATATCTAATGATGGTACTACTGGTACTATATCTAATGATGGTACTACTGGTACTATAACTAATGATGGTACTACTGGTACTATAACTAATGATGGTACTACTGGTACTATATCTAATGATGGTACTACTGGTACTACATCTAATGATGGTACAATATATATTGTGATGGTACTACTGGTACTATATCTAATGATGGTACAATATATATTGTGATGGTACTACTGGTACTATATCTAATGATGGTACTACTGGTACTATAACTAATGATGGTACTACTGGTACTATATCTAATGATGGTACTACTGGTACTATATCAAATGATGGTACTACTGGTACTACATCTAATGATGGTACTACTGGTACTATATCTAATGATGGTACTACTGGTACAATATCTAATGATGGTACTATATATAATGATGGTACTATAACTAATGATGGTACTACTGGTACTATATCTAATGATGGTACTACTGGTACTATAACTAATGATGGTACTACTGGTACTATATCTAATGATGCTACTACTGGTACTATATCTAATGATGGTAATACTGGTACAATATCTAATGATGGTACTACTGGTACTATATCTAATGATGGTACTACTGGTACTATAACTAATGATGGTACTACTGGTACTATATCTAATGATGGTAATACTGGTACAATATCTAATGATGGTACTACTGGTACTATATCTAATGATGGTACTACTGGTACTATAACTAATGATGGTACTACTGGTACTATATCTAATGATGGTACTATATCTAATGATGGTACTACTGGTACTATATCTAATGACAGTACTATATCTAATGATGGTACTATATATAATGATGGTACTCTGCTTCACACTAACAAAACAAAATTCAATGTCAGTTAATGTTCTTTGAACTAAATGAAATATAAACAAAAACACCTAATGTTCAATTTGACTGCTATAGAGAGACAGCCCAGCTAATCAGACATTGTTCCCATGCAAGTAGCAGAGAGGGAGAAACATGAGTCGGAGAGAATGAAAGGGTCTTGTCAGGTAGAGTCCCCTCCCTCCCTCCCTCCCTCCCTCCCTCCCTCCCTCCCTCCCTCCCTCCCTCCCTCCCTCCCTCCCTCCCTCCCTCCCTCCCTCCCTCCCTCCCTCCCTCCCTCCCTCCCTCCCTCCCTCCAGAGTTCTCTCTCTCCCTCCCTCCGAGTTCCCTCCCTCCCTCCCTCCCTCCCTCCCTCCCTCCCTCCCTCCCTCCCTCCCTCCCTCCCTCCCTCCCTCCCTCCCTCCCTCCCTCCCTCCCTCCCTCCCACCCTCCCTCCCACCCTCCCTCCCTCCCTCCCTCTCTCCCAGGCCTATTTTCCCCTTAGAAGGCTACCCCCTTAAAAAGCTCTTTGCTTTTTGTTTTGCAAATTGTCTTTGCTTTTAAGTTGAAAGGTTGGAGATGGAATCTTCCTCTCTGTCTCTCTCAATTTTCAGTTCAATTTAAGGGCTTTATTGGCATGGGAAATATGCAGTATGTTAACATTGCCAAATCAAATGACTTAGGTCGATAATAAATAAACAAAAGTCAAATGAACAATAAAAATGTAAATATTATACCCACAAAAGTTCCAAAATAATAAAGACATTTCAAGTGTCATATGCTGTGAAAATAGTTAAAGTACAAACGTGGAAGTAAATATAAATAAATATGAGTTGCATTTACATTTGAAATTGTGTGTGTTCTTCATTGGTTGCCCTTTTCTTGTGGCAACAGGTCACAAGTCTTGCTGCTGTGATGGCACACTGGAATTTCACCCAGTAGATATGGGACTTTATCAAAATTGGGATTGTTTTCAATTTTTTTGTGGATCTGTGTAATCTGAGGGAAATATGTCTCTCTAATATGGTCATACATTTGGGAGGAGGTTATGAAGTGCAGCTCAGTTTCCACCTCATTTTGATGGCAGTGAGCACATAGCCTGTCTTCTCTTGAGAGCCAGGTCTGCCTATGGCCTTTCTCAATAGCAAGGCTATGCTCGCTGAGTCTGTACATAGTCAAAGCTTTCCTTAAGTTTGGGTCAGATACAGTGGTCAGTGTCTCTCTGACAAACAGCATTCTAGTTTGCTCAGTTTTTTTTGTCCAACGTATAAAATAATTTTATTTTTTTTCTCATGATTTGGTTTGGTCTAATTGTGTTGCTGTCCCTAGGCTCTGTGGGGTCTGTTTGTGTTTGTGAACAGAGCCCCAGGACCAGCTTACTTAAGGGACTCTTCTCTAGTTTAATCCCTCTGTAGGTGATGGCTTTGTTATGGAAGGTTTGGGAATCACTTCCATTCAGGTGGTTAAAGAATTTAACGGCTCTTTCTCTGATTATGATACTTAGTGGGTATCGGCCTAAATCTGTTCTGCATTATTTGGTTTTTAACGTTGTACACAGAGGATATTTTTTGCAGAATTCTGCATGCAGAGTCTCAATATGGAGTTTGCCCCATTTTGTGAATTCTTGGTTGGTGAGCGGACCCCAGACCTCACAACCATAAAGGGCAATGGGTTTTATGACTGATTCAAGTATTTTTAGCCAGATTCTAATTGGTATGTTGAATTTTATGTTCCTTTTGATGGCATAGAATGCCCTTCTTTACCCTGCAGTAGTTTATATGTCGGGGGTCAGTCTGTTATATCTGCAGTAATTCTCCTGTCTTGTCCAGTGTCCTGTGTGATTTTAAGTTTGCTCTCTCTAATTTGCTCTCTCTCTTTCTTTCTCTCTCTCTTTCTCTCGGAGGACCTAAGCCCTAGGACCATGCCTCAGGACTACCTGGCCTGAGGACTGCTGTCCCCAGTCCACCTGGCCGTGCTGGCTCCAGTTTCAACTGTTCTGCCTATTGAACCCTGACCTGTTCACCTGATGTACTACCTGTCCCAGACCTGCTGTTTTCAACTCTCTAGAGACAGCAGGTGCGGTAGAGATACTCTGAATGCTTGGCTATGAAAAGCCAAATTACATTTACTCCTGAGGTGCTGACCTGTTGCACCCTCTACAACCACTGTGATTATTATATTCTGACCATGCTGCTCATTTATGAATATTTGAACATCTTGGCCATGTTCTGTTATAATCACCCGGCACAGCCAGAAGAGGACTGGCCACCACTCATAGCCTGGTTCCTCTCTAGGTTTATAATCTCCAACCGGCACAGCCAGAAGAGGACTGACCACCCCTCAAAGCCTGGTTCCTCTCTAGGTTTCTTCCTTGGTTTTGGTCTTTCTAGGCAGTTTTTCCTAGCCACCGTGCTTCTACACCTGCATTGCTTGCTGTTTGGGGTTTTAGGCTGGGTTTCTGTACAACACTTCAAGATATCAGCTGATGTAAGGGCTTTATAAAAAAAATTGATTGATCGATTCTTGCCTTGTCTCTCAAATCGTTAAGAGCTTTGTGGAAGTTACCTGTCGTGCTGATGTTCAGGCCAAGGTATGCATAGTTTTTTGTGTGCTCGAGGGCAATGGTGTCTAGATGGAATTTGTATTTGTGGTCCTGGCAACTGGACCTTTTTTAGAAAACATTGAGATTTACCATCAGGGCCCAGGTCTGACAGAATCTGTACAGAATATCTAGGTGCTGCTGTAGGCCCTCCTTGGTTGGGGACAGAAGCACCAGATCATCAACTAACAGTAGACGTTTGACTTCAGATTCTAGTATGGTGAGGCCGGGTGCTGCAGACTGTTCTCGTGCCCTGACCAGTTCATTGATATGTATGTTGAAGAGGGTGGGGCTTAAGCTGCATCCGTGTCTCACCCCACGGCACCATGGAAAGAAATGTGTGTGTTTTTTGCCAATTTTAACCGCACTCTTGTTGTTTGTGTACATGGATTTGAAGGAAGCACAGTGATGCCGAAACATTGGTGATTTACCCAATAAATTACTGGGAGTTTATATTTGGAGGGACTCTCTTCATCTTTAGGGCTTATAGTTGTGTTTTTTTCCCCAACACCACTTTCCATCAATTTGTATAGCAGACCTTCATGCCAAATTGAGACAAAAGCATTTTTTTAAATCAACAAAGCATGAGAAGACTTTTGCTTTGTTTTGTTGTGTTTGTTTGTCAATTAGGGTGTGCAGGGTGAATACGTGGTCTGTCGGACAGGTAATTTGGTGAAAAGTCCATTTGACATTTCCTCAGTACATTGTTTTCATTGAGGAAATGTACGAGTCTGCTGTTAATGATAATGCAGAGGATTTCCCCAAGGATTCTGTTGACGCATATCCCACGGTGGTTATTGGGGTCAAATTTGTCTCCACTTTTGTGGATTGTGGTGATCAGTCATTGGTTACAAATATTGGGGAAAATGCCAGACTTATATATTTCTAATATATTTGGTCTATATTTTATAATTTCATCAACACCACAAGAGAGAGAGAGGGAGAGAGGTAGAGGTAGAGAGAGACAGAGAGAAGGAGAGAGAGAGAGAGGGAGAGAGAGGTAGAGGTAGAGAGAGGGAGAGAGAAGGAGAGAGAGAGAGGGAGAGAGAGAGAGGGGTAGAGGTAGAGAGAGACAGAGAGACAGAGAGACAGAGAGAGGGAGAGAGAGAGAGACAGAGAGAGAGAGACAGAGAGAGGGAGAGAGAGAGAGGCAGAGAGAGAGAGGTAGAGGTGGAGAGAGACAGAGAGACAGAGAGGGAGAGAGAGAGGTAGAGAGAGAGAGAGAGAGGCAGAGAGAGAGACAGAGAGAGAGGGAGTCTAACAACCTGAGTATTGTGATCTAGCTGCGTTGTGAAGTGAATCACCCAGCAGCCTTTCTTGTTCTCTCTAACAGGGTTGTGTATTGCTGTAAATATCCTAATCTCAACAACAAAGATTTAAGCATGTTCTATTTCTGCTCTGCTGCAAACCTAAAAGGATCTGTCTAACGTTACGCTGCTTAGGGCCATGAGTAAGAATTGTGTCTCACCTGTACACGCTCTCTATTTCTCTCCCTCTACTTTCTCTCTCCATCTATCTCTTCCCCTGCTCTCTCTCTTTCTCTCTCCCTATATCTCTCTACCCCTGCTCTCTCTCTCTCCCTATATCTCTCCCCCCTGCTCTCTCTCTCTCTCTCGTTATCTCTCTCTCTCTCCCTCTCTTTCTCTCTTTCTCCCTCTCTATCCCTCTCTCTCTCTCCCCCCTCTCTTTCTGTCTCTCTCTCTGTCTCTGTCTCTCTCTCTCTGTCTCTCTCCCTCTCTCTGTCTCTGTCTGTCTCTCTCTCTCTCTCTCTCCCTCTCTCTCTCTCTCTCTCTCTCTCCTCTCTCCTCTCCCCCCCTCTCTCTCTCTCTCTCTCTCTCTCTCTCTCCCTCTCTCTCCCCCCTCTCTCTCTCTCTCTCTCTCTCTCGTTCTCTCTCGCTCTCTCTATCTCTCTCGTTATCTCTCTCTCGTTATCTCTCTCTCGTTATCTCTCTACCTCTCTCTCTCCCTCTATTTCTCTCTTCCTCCCTCTCTCTCCCTCTCTCTCTCTCCCCCCTCTCTTTCTGTCTCTCTCTCTGTCTCTGTCTCTCTCTCTCTGTCTCTCTCTCTGTCTATGTCTGTCTCTCTCTCTCTCTCCTCTCTCTCTCTCTCTCCCTCTCTCTCTCTCTCTCTCTCTCTCCCCTCTCTCTCTCTCTCTCTCTCTCTCTCTCTCTCTCTCTCTCGTTATCTCTCTCTCGTTATCTCTCTCCCTCTCTCTCTCCATCTATTTCTCTCTTTCTCCCTCTCTATCTCTCCCCCCTCTCTTTCTCTCTCTCTCTCTCTCTCTCTGTCTCTGTCTCTCTCCCCCCTCTCTTTCTCTCTCTCTCTCTCTCTCTCTCTCTCTCTCTCTGTCTCTCTCTCTCTCTCTCTCTCTCTCTCTCTCTCTCTCTCTCTCTCTCTCTCTCTCTCTCTCTCTCTCTCTCTCTCTCTCTCTCTCTCTCTCTCTCTCTCTCTCTGTCTCTCTCTCTCTCTGTGTGTGAACCTGAGACTGAGTGGAGCTGATTTCTCCTGTTGTTCAACGGTCAATAAGATGACAAATGGGTGAAGGTAAAGTTCCTGCTCCTTCATTGGTCACCCTAAGACTCATTCACAGCCACCCTAAGACCCATTCACAGCCACCCTAAGACCCATTCACAGCCACCCTGAGACCCTTTCACGGCCACCCTAAGACCCATTCACAGCCACCCTAAGACCCATTCACAGCCACCCTGAGACCCTTTCACAGCCACCCTAAAACCCATTCACAGCCACCCCGAGACCTATTCACAGCCACCCTAAGTCCTATTCACAGCCACCCTAAGACCCATTCACGGCCACCCTAAGACCCATTCACAGCAACCCTAAGTCCTATTCACAGCCACCCTAAGACCCATTTACGGCCACCCTAAGACCCATTCACAGCCACCCTAAGTCCCATTCACAGCCACCCTAAGACCCATTCATGGCCACCCTAAGACCCATTCACAGCCACCCTAAGACCCATTCACAGCCACCCTAAGACCCTTTCACAGCCACCCTAAGACCCTTTCACAGCCACCCTAAGACCCATTCACAGCCACCCTAAGTCCCATTCACGGCCACCCTAAGACCCATTCACAGCCACCCTAAGTCCCATTCACGGCCACCCTCCATTCACAGCCACCCTAGACCCATTCACAGCCACCCTAAGTCCCATTCACGGCCACCCTAAGACCCATTCACTGCCACCCTAAGTCCCATTCACGGCCACCCTCCATTCACGGCCACCCTGAGACCCATTCACAGCCACCCTAAGTCCCATTCACGGCCACCCTAAGACCCATTCACAGCCACCCTAAGTCCCATTCACGGCCACCCTAAGTCCCATTCACGGCCACCCTGAGACCCATTCACAGCCACCCTAAGACCCATTCACAGCCACCCTGAGACCCTTTCACAGCAACCCTCCATTCACAGCCACCCTAAGACCCATTCACGGCCACCCTGAGACCCTTTCACAGCCACCCTCCATTCACAGCCACCCTAAGACCCATTCACGGCCACCCTGAGACCCTTTCACAGCCACCCTCCATTCACGGCCAACCTAAGACCCATTCACAGCCACCCTAAGACCCATTCACGGCCACCCTGAGACCCTTTCACAGCCACCCTCCATTCACAGCCACCCTAAGACCCATTCACAGCCACCCTAAGACCCATTCACAGCCACCCTAAGACCAATTCACAGCCACCCTAAGACCCTTTCACAGCCACCCTAAGACCCTTTCACAGCCACCCTAAGACCCATTCACAGCCACCCTAAGTCCCATTCACAGCCACCCTGAGACCCATTCACAGCCACCCTAAACCCATTCACAGCCACCCTCCATTCACAGCCACCCTAAGACCCATTCACAGCCACCCTAAGACTCATTCACGGCCACCCTAAGACCCATTCACAGCCACCCTAAGTCCCATTCACAGCCACCCTAAGACCCATTCACAGCCACCCTAAGACCCATTCACAGCCACCCTAAGACCCATTCACGGCCACCCTAAGACCCATTCACAGCCACCCTAAGACACATTCACAGCCACCCTAAGACCCATTCACAGCCACCCTAAGACCCATTCACAGCCACCCTAAGACCCATTCACAGCCACCCTGAGACCCATTCACAGCCACCCTAAGACCCATTCACAGCCACCCTGAGACCCATTCACAGCCACCCTAAGAACCATTCACGGCCACCCTAAGACCTATTCACGGCCACCCTAAGACCCATTCATGGAAACCCTAAGACCCATTCACAGCCACCCTAGACCCATTCACAGCCACCCTAAGACCCATTCACAGCCACCCTGAGACCCATTCACAGCCACCCTAAGACCCATTCACAGCCACCCTGAGACCCATTCACAGCCACCCTAAGACCCATTCACAGCCACCCTAAGACCCATTCACAGCCACCATAAGACCCATTCACAGCCACCCTAAGACCCATTCACAGCCACCCTAAGACCCATTCATAGCCACCCTAGACCCATTCACAGCCACCCTAAGTCCCATTCACAGCCACCCTGAGACCCATTCACAGCCACCCTGAGACCCATTCACAGCCACCCTGAGACCCATTCACAGCCACCCTAAGTCCCATTCACAGCCACCCTGAGACCCATTCACAGCCACCCTGAGACCCATTCATAGCCACCTAGACCCATTCACAGCCACCCTGAGACCCATTCACAGACAGCCTGAGACCCATTCACAGCCAGCCTGAGACCCATTCACAGCCACCCTTAGACCCATTCATAGCCACCCTAAGACCCATTCACAGCCAGCCTGAGACCCATTCACAGCCACCCTAAGACCCATTCACAGCCACCCTGAGACCCATTCACAGCCACCCTGAGACCCATTCACAGCCACCCTGAGACCCATTCACAGCCACCCTAAGACCCATTCACAGCCACCCTGAGACCCATTCACAGCCACTCTAAGACCCATTCACAGCCACCCTGAGACCCATTCACAGCCAGCCTGAGACCCATTCACAGCCACCCTGAGACCCATTCACAGCCACCCTGAGACCCATTCACAGCCACCCTAAGACCCATTCACAGCCACCCTGAGACCCATTCACAGCCACCCTAAGACCCATTCACAGCCACCCTGAGACCCATTCACAGCCACCCTAAGAACCATTCACGGCCACCCTAAGACCTATTCACGGCCACCCTAAGACCCATTCATGGAAACCCTAAGACCCATTCACAGCCACCCTAGACCCATTCACAGCCACCCTAAGACCCATTCACAGCCACCCTGAGACCCATTCACAGCCACCCTAAGACCCATTCACAGCCACCCTGAGACCCATTCACAGCCACCCTAAGACCCATTCACAGCCACCCTAAGACCCATTCACAGCCACCATTAGACCCATTCACAGCCACCCTAAGACCCATTCACAGCCACCCTAAGACCCATTCATAGCCACCCTAGACCCATTCACAGCCACCCTAAGTCCCATTCACAGCCACCCTGAGACCCATTCACAGCCACCCTGAGACCCATTCACAGCCACCCTGAGACCCATTCACAGCCACCCTAAGTCCCATTCACAGCCACCCTGAGACCCATTCACAGCCACCCTGAGACCCATTCATAGCCACCCTAGACCCATTCACAGCCACCCTGAGACCCATTCACAGACAGCCTGAGACCCATTCACAGCCAGCCTGAGACCCATTCACAGCCACCCTGAGACCCATTCATAGCCACCCTAAGACCCATTCACAGCCAGCCTGAGACCCATTCACAGCCACCCTAAGACCCATTCACAGCCACCCTGAGACCCATTCACAGCCACCCTGAGACCCATTCACAGCCACCCTGAGACCCATTCACAGCCACCCTAAGACCCATTCACAGCCACCCTGAGACCCATTCACAGCCACTCTAAGACCCATTCACAGCCACCCTGAGACCCATTCACAGCCAGCCTGAGACCCATTCACAGCCACCCTGAGACCCATTCACAGCCACCCTGAGACCCATTCACAGCCAGCCTGAGACCCATTCACAGCCACCCTAAGACCCATTCACAGCCACCCTGAGACCCATTCACAGCCACCCTAAGACCCATTCACAGCCACCCTGAGATCCATTCACAGCCACCCTGAGACCCATTCACGGCCATCCTAAGACCCTTTCACAGCCAGCCTGAGACCCATTCACAGCCACCCTAAGACCCATTCACAGCCACCCTGAGATCCATTCACAGCCACCCTGAGACCCATTCACGGCCATCCTAAGACCCTTTCACAGCCACCCTGAGACCCAATGAAGGATCTATATCTACTATAGATACTGATATACTGTATCTATATCTACTATAGATTCTGATATTCTGTATCTATATCTACTATAGATACTGATATTCTGTATCTATATCTACTCTAGATACTGATATACTGTGTCTATTTCTACTATAGATACTGATATACTGTATGTATATCTACTATAGATACTGATATACTGTATCTATATCTACTATAGATACTGATATACTGTATGTATATCTACTATAGATACTGATATACTGTGTCTATTTCTACTATAGATACTGATATACTGTATGTATATCTACTATAGATACTGATATACTGTATCTATATCTACTATAGATACTGATATACTGTATCTATATCTACTATAGATACTGATATACTGTGTCTATTTCTACTATAGATACTGATATACTGTATGTATATCTACTATAGATACTGATATACTGTATCTATTCTGTATCTATATCTACTATAGATACTGATATACTGTGTCTATTTCTACTATAGATACTGATATACTGTATGTATATCTACTATAGATACTGATATACTGTGTCTATTTCTACTATAGATACTGATATTCTGTATCTATATCTACTATAGATACTGATATACTGTGTCTATATCTACTATAGATACTGATATACTGTGTCTATTTCTACTATAGATACTGATATACTGTGTCTATTTTACACTTTCTATTTCTACGCTTTCCCTCTCTTACCTTTTTTGAGCCTTGCTCCTCTTCCACTCCGTCACCCACGACAACGTAAACAACTTTCCTCCCGAATCGCTGAATTACCCTCTCAAAACAGCTCTCCTTCCCTGCGGACAGATAGACAGACAGGTTAGAGAGACAGACGGACAGACAGGTTAGAGAGACAGACAGACAGACAGGTTAGAGAGACAGGCAGACAGACAGACAGACAGGTTAGAGAGACAGACAGACAGGTTAGAGAGACAGACAGACAGACAGACAGACAGACAGACAGACAGACAGACAGACAGACAGACAGACAGAAAGACAGGTTTGGCTAAAAGAAAGAAATTAAACCCGGCTTGTTACTTTTCACACTGCGCTCGTA
>NC_088241.1:65515577-65520577 GCF_036934945.1 Oncorhynchus masou masou | reverse complement strand
GTCTGTCAGCGTAGTGTCCAGAGCATGGAGCGCTACCAGGAGACAGGCCAGTACATCAGGAGACGTGGAGGAGGCCGTAGAAGGGCAACAACTCCAGCAGCAGGACCGCTACCTCCGCCTTTGTGCAAGGAAGAGCAGGGAGGAGCACTACCAGAGCCCTGCAAAATGACCTCCAGCAGGCCACAAATGTGCATGTGTCTGCTCAAACGGTCAGAAACAGACTCCATGAGGGTGGTATGAGGGCCCGACGTCCACAGGTGGGGGTTGTGCTTACAGCCCAACACCGTGCAGGACGTTTGGCATTTGCCAGAGAACACCAAGATTGGCAAATTCGCCACTGACGCTCTGTGCTCTTCACAGATGAAAGCAGGTTCACACTGAGCATGTGAACGACGTGACAGTCTGGAGACGCCGTGGAGAACGTTCTGCTGCCTGCAACATCCTCCAGCATGACCTGTTTGGCAGTGGGTCAGTCATGGTGTGGGGTGGCATTTCTTTGGGGGGCCGCACAGCCCTCCATGTGCTCGCCAGAGGAAGCCTGACTGTCATTATTTACCGAGATGAGATCCTCAGACCCCTTGTGAGACCATATGCTGGTGCGGTTGGCCCTGGGTTCCTCCTAATGCAAGACAATGCTCGACCTCATGTGGCTGGAGAAGGCATTGATGCTATGGACGGGCCCGCCCGTTCCCCAGACCTGAATCCAATTGAGCACATCTGGGACATCATGTCTCGCTCCATCCACCAACGCCACGTTGCACCACAGACTGTCCAGGAGTTGGCGGATGCTTTAGTCCAGGTCTGGGAGGAGATCCCTCAGGAGACCATCCGCCACCTCATCAGGAGCATGCCCAGGCGTTGTAGGGAGGTCATACAGGCACGTGGAGGACACACACACTACTGAAACTCATTTTGACTTGTTTTAAGGACATTACATCAAAGTTGGATCAGCCTGTAGTGTGGTTTTCCACTTTCATTTTGAGTGTGACTCCAAATCCAGACCTCCATGGGTTGATACATTTGATTTCCATTGATCATTTGTGTGATTTTGTTGTCAGCACATTCAACTATGTAAAGAAAAAAGTATTTAATAAGAATATTTCATTCATTCAGATCTAGGATGTGTTATTTTAGTGTTCCCTTTATTTTTTTGAGCAGTGTTAATTAATTCAATGCAAACCTTATTTTATCAGAAAGTTGCCTCAAGTCAGATTCAAAAAGAGAGGAGGGGAGAGAATAGAGAGGGGTGAGAAGAAGAGCAGAGAGAAGAGGAGGAAGAGAAGAGGAGGAGAGGAGAAGGAGGAGAAAAGGAGGAGAGAAGAGGAGTGAGAAGAGGAATGGAGAGAAGAAGAGGATAGAGAAGAGGAGGGGAGAGAAGAGGAGAGAGAGAGAAGATGATAGAGAAGAGGAGGGGAGAGAAGAGGAGAGAGAGAGAGAGGATAGAGAGAGGAGGGGAGAGAAGGGAGAGAGAAGAAGGAATGGAGAGAAGAGGAGGGGAGAGAAGAGGAGGGAGAGAAGAGGAGGGGAGAGAAGAGGAGAGAGAAGAGGAATGGAGAGAAGAAGAGGATAGAGAAGAGGAGAGGGAGAGAAGAGGAGGAGAGAGAAAGAGGAGGGGGAGAGAGAGGAGAGAGAAGAGGAGAGAATAGAGGGGGAGAGAAGAGGAGGGGAGAGAGAGTGGAGAGAGAGAAGAGGAGGGGGAGAGAGAGGAGGGGAGAGAAGAATAGAGAGAAGAGGGAGGGGGAGAGAAGAGGAGAGAGAGAAGAGGAGGGGAGAGAGGAGGAGGGGGAGAGAAGGGGAGGGGAGAGAAGAGGAGGGGAGAGAGGAGAGAGAGAAGAGGAGGGAGAGAAGAGGAGAGAGAGAGAAGAGGAGGGGAGAGAGAAGAGGGGGAGAGAAGAGGAGAGAGAGAGAAGAGGAGGGAGAGAAGAGGAGGGGAGAGAATAGAGAGGGGAGAAGAGGAGGAGAGAGAAGAGGAGGGGAGAGAAGAGGAGAGAGAGAGAAGAGAGAGAGAGAGAAGAGGAGGGGAGAGAGAGGAGGGGAGAGAAGAGGAGGGGAGAGAAGAGGAGGGGAGAGAAGAGGAGAGAGAGAGAAGAGGAGGGGAGAGAAGAGGAGGGGAGAGAAGAGTAGAGAGAGAGAGGAGGAGAGAGAGAGAAGAGGAGGGGAGGGAAGAGGAGGGGAGAGATGAGGAGGGAGACGAGTGGAGAGAAGAAGAGAAACGTAGGGAGAATAAAGACATCCACGGTGTTAAAGGACAGCGTGTGTCTGTTGGCACATTTGTGTGTGTGTGTGTGTGTGTGTGTGTGTGTGTGTGTGTGTGTGTGTGTGTGTGTGTGTGTGTGTGTGTGTGTGCGTGCGTGCGTGCGTGCGTGGGTGCGTGCGTGCGTGCGTGCGTGCGTGTGTGTGTGTGTGTGCGTGCGTGCGTGCGTGCGTGCGTGTGTGTGTGTGTGTGCGTGCGTGCGTGTGTGTGTGTGCGTGCGTGTGTGTGTGTGTGTGTGTGTAGGTGCTCTGACTCGTCTTGGAGAGGGATTCTGCAGCTCTCTCTGTTTCAGCCGCCCCTCAGTAACACAATCCAGACATTCTGCTAAATGCAACCTACTAGAAAAATTGAACCTGATGCTAACCGCCAATGAAATTATGACCTCTGATTACTACTGCGCCACACACCAGCACAGCCCCGGGGCTAAGGTCTCTCTCTCTCTCCTGCTCTCTCGCCTAGTCAAACACTCTCTTTCTAACGGTCTCTCTCTCCTTTTCTTTCTAACTCTCTTTCTCTCTCTCTTTCTCTCTTTCGAACTCTCTCTCTCGAAAATCTGTTATTAGTTTTCCATTTATAGGAGTGTTCCACTACCCCTTTCCTCTCCTCCCTCTCCTCTCTCTACTTCAGAGATGGATAAATGTGAAGGAGTCCTGGTTCTACGGGCTAGAGCAAGGCAGGCTCACTGCTTACTGCAAAATATACTTTCATGACGTATCAATCATAACGCTTTATAATGTCCTCCACAACGTCTTCAAATGCAGTTAAAATGTGTTACGGTAGAGACTATAACAAAGTGTTACCACTGGACAGAAGCAAAAGTAAAAACAAAATGAACAAAGTAAAAAGTAATCAAGTATGACCTTTAACGAAGCGTTAAACACCACACGAAATAACACACCACAAGGAATAACAGATCACAAGGAATAACAGACCACGAATAATAACACACCACGAGGAATAACACACCATGAGGAATAACACACCACAAGGAATAACACACCACGAATAATAACACACCACGAGGAATAACACACCACAAGGAAGAACAGACCACAAGGAATAACAGACCACGAGGAATAACACACCACGAATAATAACACACCACGAGGAATAACACACCACAAGGAATAACACACCATGAGGAATAACACACCACGAATAATAACACACCACGAGGAATAACACACCATGAGGAATAACACACCACGAGGAATAACACACCACGAGGAATAACACACCATGAGGAATAACACACCACAAGGAATAACACACCACGAGGAATAACACACCACGAGGAATAACACACAAGGAGGAATAACACACCATGAGGAATAACACACCACCAGGAATAACACACAAGGAGGAATAACACACCATGAGGAATAACACACAAGGAGGAATAACACACCATGAGGAATAACACACCATGAATAATAACACACCACGAGGAATAACACACCACAAGGAAGAACAGACCACAAGGAATAACAGACCATGAGGAATAACACACCACAAATAATAACACACCACGAGGAATAACACACCACGAGGAATAACACACCATGAGGAATAACACACCACGAGGAATAACACACCATGAGGAATAACACACCACAAGGAATAACACACCACGAGGAATAACACACCATGAGGAATAACACACAAGGAGGAATAACACACCATGAGGAATAACACACCACCAGGAATAACACACAAGGAGGAATAACACCACGAGGAATAACACACAAGGAGGAATAACACACCACGAGGAATAACACACAAGGAGGAATAACACACCATGAGGAATAACACACCACCAGGAATAACACACAAGGAGGAATAACACACCACCAGGAATAACACACCATGAGGAATAACACACCACGAATAATAACACACCACGAGGAATAACACACAAGGAGGAATAACACACCATGAGGAATAACACACAAAGCGTTAAACACCACACGAAATAACACACCATGAGGAATAACACACCACAAGGAATAACACACCACTAGGAATAACAGACCACTAGGAATAACACACCACTAGGAATAACAGACCACGAGGAATAACACACCACAAGGAATAACACACCACGAGGAATAACAGACCATGAGGAATAACACACCACTAGGAATAACACACCACTAGGAATAACAGACCATGAGGAATAACACACCACTAGGAATAACACACCACTAGGAATAACAGACCATGAGGAATAACACACCACTAGGAATAACACACCACTAGGAATAACAGACCACGAGGAATAACACACCACAAGGAATAACACACCACGAGGAATAACACACCACGCAGGAATAACACAAGGAGGAATAACACACCATGAGGAGGAATAACACACATGGAGGAATAACACACCACGAGGAATAACACACAAGGAGGAATAACACACCATGAGGAATAACACACCACCAGGAATAACACACAAGGAGGAATAACACACCACCAGGAATAACACACCATGAGGAATAACACACCACGAATAATAACAGACCACTAGGAATAACAGACCATGCATCTGATATGTACCTTTAAATCACTTAAATATTCAATTCCTGTTTGGGGATATGAGTTTAATGTTGTAACTACGTGGTGAAAGGGTTATGTCCTCACCTATTTGAAGTTTCTATTAAACCATTTCTCATGGAAGTTAAGAAACTTAAATTCCTTTGGAAGAAGGGAGCTAGCACATGTAACTGAACGAAGTACAAGT
>NC_088241.1:65512634-65515077 GCF_036934945.1 Oncorhynchus masou masou | reverse complement strand
TATATATATATATATATATATATATATATATATATATATATATATATATATATATATATATATATATATATATATATATATATATATATATATATATATATATATATATATATATATATATATATATATATATATATATATATATATATATATATATACGTATATATATATATATATATATATATATATATATATATATATATATATATATATATATATATATATATATATATATATATATATATATATATATATATATATATATATATATATATATATATATATATATATATATATATATATATATATATATATATATATATATATATATATATATATATATATATATATATATATATATATATATATATATATATATATATATATATATATATATATATATATATATATATATATATATATATATATATATATATATATATATATATATATATATATATATATATATATATATATACGTATATATATATATGTATATATATGTATGTAAATATGTATATATATATATATATATATATATATATATATATATATATATATATATATATATATATATATATATATATGTATATATATGTAGTATATGTATATATATATATTGTTTTGTTATTAATATAATCAAATCCCACAGAGGAAAATAAAATAAAGTAATTATACAATGTGTAGACAAAACTACCACATCATAGATTATAGATCTGTAAAAACTACATGTGAACTAGCTAACAACATAAGGCAAGACAGATCCATTCTCCAACCCACCCCTTACACTGTCTTCATCTGAGTGGCATAGACAAATCATTTTCCCTCTTTCCCCTAGCTGTTGAGCAGGGCCTATAAATAGAGATGTACACACACACACACACACGCACACACACACACACACACACACACACACAGACAGACACACACACACACACGCACACACACGCACACACACACACACACGCACACACACGCACACACACACACACACACACACACACACACACACACACACACACACACACACACACACACACACACACACACACACACACACACACACACACACACACACACTGCTGTGCCTATCAGTTCTCCTAATTGGCATCAAGGCAGCTCTGGCCCATGAAGCTGATGTCTGAGGCCATCTGTGGATGGTGTACAGCTTTAAGGGGATAGGCTGTGGGGTCGAGGGGGGGGTTAGGTGGGGGTTGGGGGGGACTTGGCGCCCCTGTTGATAGCTCTGACGACCAGGGACAGGTGGTGTAATGGGGCTACGGCTGTAGCAGTGACAACAGTGGGTCTCTAGCCTCCTTAACTCGCTGACTGACTGTTTAGGTTTAATTGCAGAGGATTTTACCCCTACCCTGTTTTCAACTAACTTCCCCTGTCCGTTTGTGAAACTAAATCACTTCAACTACTCCAGAGGTGGAAGAGAAAGGTGATGAGGGGAGGGGACACATTATACTAATTATTTTTTGATGAATTCTGACTGAAAGATTGATCAAAACTGGGGGTTTGGAAAGAAGAAGAAGAAGAAGAAGAAAAAAAGAATAGCCACCCAAAGAGTGGAGAATATTAAGTTCTTCTTGTGTGGTTTCAGTGAAGACATTACCGTTGTGTGGCGTTGTGATGCATTGTGGGTAATTGTGACAGGTAATCAGGCTCAGGTGTGTCTTTAGATGGTTTAACTCTTTAATCCCTCTGGTCCTCACACACACACACACACACACACACACACACACACACACTCACACACACACACACACACACACACACACACACACACACACACACACACACACACACACACACACACACACACACACACTTGTCTCGTAGCATTAGGCTGGTAAGCCTGCAACACACAGAGACCCTTCCACATCTAGATATAGTCTCTGTATTGTTGTTACCGCTGATTAGAAATGGAAGACTGTAAGCAATACAATAAAATACATTATGAAGTAATTGATCTCTGTGTTACAGTAAATCAAGTTTACAATTTAACCAAGCTTAGAGAGAAAGACACGAAGAGCGAGAGAGAGAGAGAGAGAGAGAGAGAGAGAGAGAGAGAGAGAGAGAGAGAGAGAGAGAGAGACTTAAAGGAATATACTATTTCTCTGTGGCTTTTTTGCCAAGACACTGGTTAAAATGTAGAAAATCATTTATGTATTTTAGCCACTTTTTAAATGAATAGTGTAGGACAGGCACCTACCGTTATATATTAGAATCATATATATATATATCAAATATTCTAGCTTTTTAAATGAATAGTGTAGGATAGGCACCTACCGTTATATATTAGAGTCATATATATTGATGCTTCTGGGAAACACTTTCATTTGTTTTCCTTTTTTTTTGTGATAATGCATTTTTTCCCCCTCAATTTGTCTGGAGATGCTTTGCATTCGTTGCTGTCTGGTTTGAAAAGGAGGGGGGG
>NC_088241.1:65500134-65507634 GCF_036934945.1 Oncorhynchus masou masou | reverse complement strand
TGACACCCGTGACCCAGGTCTGTCCGTTGGCTCTGGTCAACAGTAGTGCACTATGTAGGGAATAGGGTACCGTTTGGGACCGAGCCTCAGTGTACTACTCCAGGCTGACCACCCCTCTCAGCAGAGGAAATGTTTGGTTTGATATTTAAGCCTGAAGAGAGTCGGTCTGCCAAACCATATTAGTCACCAGCATGTTCTGGGGAAGAAAGAGAGGAAGATGAGGAAGAGAGGAAGATGAAGGGGTTGAGAGAGAGAGAGAGAGAGAGAGAGAGAGAGAGAGAGGAAGAGAGAGAGAGAGAGGTAGAGAGAGAGAGAGAGAGAGAGAGATGTAGAGAGAGAGAGAGAGAGAGGTAGAGAGAGAGAGAGAGGTAGAGAGAGAGAGGGAGAGAGAGAGAGAGAGAGAGGTAGAGAGAGAGAGAGAGAGAGAGAGAGAGAGAGAGAGAGAGAGAGAGAGAGAGAGAGAGAGAGAGAGAGAGAGAGAGAGAGAGAGAGAGAGGTAGAGAGAGAGAGAGGTAGAGAGAGAGAGAGAGAGAGAGAGAGAGAGAGAGAGAGGGAGAGAGAGAGAGAGAGAGAGAGAGAGAGAGAGGTAGAGAGAGAGAGAGAGAGAGAGAGAGAGAGAGAGAGAGAGAGAGAGAGAGAGAGAGAGAGAGAGAGAGAGGTAGAGAGAGAGAGAGAGAGAGAGAGAGAGAGAGAGAGAGAGAGAGAGAGAGGTAGAGAGAGAGAGAGAGAGAGAGAGAGAGAGAGAGAGAGAGAGAGAGAGAGAGAGAGAGAGAGAGAGAGAGAGAGAGAGAGAGAGGTAGAGAGAGAGAGAGAGAGAGAGGTAGAGAGAGAGAGAGGTAGAGAGAGAGAGAGAGAGAGAGAGAGGGAGAGAGAGAGAGAGAGAGAGAGAGAGAGAGGTAGAGAGAGAGAGGTAGAGAGAGAGAGAGAGAGAGAGAGAGAGAGAGAGAGAGAGAGAGAGAGGTAGAGAGAGAGAGAGAGAGGTAGATGTTTGTTTTCCGTCTGTCAGACAGCCAAAGGAGTAGAGTGACTGAGAGATTACAAACACAGTCGTCGTGATCAAAGTAATTGACTGCAATTGGCTGGTTAAATATTTCCTTATGCTTTCGCCCAATCACTACAATCCAGAAAAACTGCACTTTCTTTTTAATAGATGTGCCCCAATCATTGGCAAAAATGGCAGTTTGTAACAAAAGCTTCAATATGTTATTTCTTCCAACATCTGTCCTGTGTTTTGATTTTGTCAGCAGTTCAAAACCGTTCGCTGCTTATAAAATGGTTTTATATGTGCGATGCATATTTTCCTCTGATCTTTCTCAACTAAGGACGTTATGACTTTTGGTTTTGCCACTTTAATGTCCCTGAGTTTTTCCAGTTTTTAAATCTAGAATAGAAAATAACATGGTAATTTTCATGTACCATCTCCAACATCTGTTGATATGCCTGTTTCCCCATGGTCATCATCAACGTAGGCCCCTGCAGTGGGGGTGTTAATGCCCTGTGTACCACCCAAATGACACCCTATTTGACTCAGATAGTTTGTGTGTATATATTGATATGTCTTTTTTTTAATGTAAGTTCTGTCCTTGAGCTGTTCTTGTCTATTGATGTTCTGTATTATGTCATTCTGCATTATGTTTTGTGTTCTGTGTTCTGTGTTTTGTGTTTTGTGTTCTGAGTTCTGTGTTCTGTGTTCTGTGTTTTGTGTTCTGTGTTCTGTGTTTTGTGTTCTGTGTTCTGAGTTCTGTGTTCTGTGTTCTGTGTTTTGTGTTCTGTGTTCTGTGTTCTGTGTTCTGTGTTCTGTGTTCTGTGTTCTGTGTGGAACCCCAGGAAGCGTAGCTGCTGCTTTTGAAACAGCTAATGGGGATCCTAATAAAATACCAAATACCAAATATTCCCTATTTAGCGCACTACTTCACACCCTGCATAGGGACTGCCGTTGAAAATTAGCCGGCTGTCTGAAACCTACACTTTTACTGAAACCTTGATTGATGTGCACTGTCCCTGTAAAAAATAAACTCAAACTTTGGATACTGTCAATGCCCTGGTCAAAAGTAGTGCACAATATAGTGAATGGGCTCTGGTCAAAAGTAGTGCACTACTACTAGGGAATAATTTGCCATTTGGGATTGTTCCTGTGAGTTGTCACAGCGAGGCCTGCATGCCGTTTCCTCTCTCTTTCGCTCTGATTTACAAACAGCTGTAGCTAAATAGAAGTCCA
Organism: Oncorhynchus masou masou; assembly: GCF_036934945.1. Classification (NCBI taxonomy): domain Eukaryota; kingdom Metazoa; phylum Chordata; class Actinopteri; order Salmoniformes; family Salmonidae; genus Oncorhynchus; species Oncorhynchus masou. The sequence goes on along the minus strand of NC_088241.1, from coordinate 65,505,416 downwards.
GTATAAATCCCAGATAACCAGGCAGCCAGACAGAAGATAACCAGGCAGCCAGACAGAAGATAACCAGGCAGCCAGACAGCAGATAACCAAGCAGCCAGGCAGCACCAAGCAGCCAGACAGCAGATAACCAAGCAGCCAGACAGCAGATAACCAAGCAGCCAGACAGCAGATAACAAGGCAGCCAGACTGAAGATAACCAGGCAGCGACTAACCAAGCAGCAGCTAACCAGGTAGCAGATAACCAGGCAGCCAGACTGAAGATAACCAAGCAGCCAGACAGAAGATAACCAAGCAGCCAGGCAGCAGATAACCAGGCAGCCAGACAGAAGATAACCAGGCAGCCAGGCAGCAGATAACCAAGCAGCCAGACAGCAGATAACCAAGCAGCCAGACAGAAGATAACCAGGCAGCCAGACAGCAGATAACCAAGCAGCCAGGCAGCACCACGCAGCCAGACAGCAGATAACCAAGCAGCCAGACATCAGATAACCAAGCAGCCAGGCAGCAGATAACCAAGCAGCCAGACAGCAGATAACCAGGCAGCCAGACAGCAGATAACCAAGCAGCCAGGCAGCAGATAACCAAGCAGCCAGACAGCAGATAACCAGGCAGCCAGACAGAAGATAACCAGGCAGCCAGGCAGCAGATAACCAGGCAGACAGACAGCAGATAACCATGCAGACAGACAGCAGATAACCAAGCAGCCAGAAAGCAGATAATCAAGCAGCCAGACAGAAGATAACCAGGCAGCCATACAGCAGATTACCAGGCAGCCAGACAGCAGATAACCAAGCAGCCAGGCAGCAGATAACCAGGCAGCCAGACAGCAGATAGCCAAGCAGCCAGACAGCAGATAACCAAGCAGCCAGACAGCAGATAACCAGGCAGCCAGACAGCAGATAACCAAGCAGCCAGACAGCAGATAACCAAGCAGCCAGGCAGCAGATAACCAAGCAGCCAGGCAGCAGATAACCAAGCAGCCAGGCAGCAGATAACCAAGCAGCCAGACAGCAGATAACCAAGCAGCCAGACAGCAGATAACCAAGCAGCCAGACAGCAGATAACCAAGCAGCCAGGCAGCAGATAACCATGCAGACAGACAGCAGATAACCAAGCAGCCAGGCAGCAGATAACCAAGTTGAAGATAACCAGGCAGCAGATAACCCAGTAGCTGATAACCAAGCAGCAGATAACCAAGTAGAAGATAACCAAGTAGCAGCTAACCAGGCAGCAGATAACCAAGTAGAAGATAACCAAGTAGCGGCTAACCAGGCAGCAGATAACCAAGTAGAAGCTAGCCAGGCAGCAGATAACCAAGTAGAAGATAACCAAGTAGAAGATAACCAAGTAGCGGCTAACCAGGCAGCAGATAACCAAGTAGCAGATAACTAAGTAGAAGATAACCAAGTAGAGGATAACCAAGTAGCAGATAACCAGGCAGCAGATAACCAAGTTGAAGATAACCAAGTAGAAGATAACCGAGCAGAAGCTAACCAGGCAGCAGATAACCAAGTAGCATATAACCAAGTAGAGGCTAACCAAGTAGAAGATAACCAGGCAGCAGATAACCAAGTAGAAGATAACCAAGTAGAAGCTAACCAGGCAGCAGATAACCAAGTAGAATATAACCAAGTAGAAGCTAACCAGGCAGCAGATAACCAAGTAGAAGATAACTAAGTAGAAGATAACCAAGTAGAGGATAACCAAGTAGGAGATAACCAGGCAGCAGATAACCAAGTAGCAGATAACCAAGTAGAGGCTAACCAAGTAGAAGATAACCAAGCAGCAGCTAACCAAGTAGCAGCTAACCAGGCAGCAGATAACCAAGCAGCCAGAAAGCAGAAAACCAGGCAGCAGCTAACCAGGCAGCGACTAACCAAGCAGCAGCAGCTAACCAGGTAGCAGATAACCAGGCAGCAGCTAACCAAGTAGAGACTATTGGAGCTGTGTCTCTGTGTGGTGTATTAGAGAGACTATTGGAGCTGTGTCTCTGTGTGGTGTATTAGAGAGACTATTGGTGCATTGTCTCCTGTGTGGTGTATTATAGAGACTATTGGTGCATTGTCTCTGTGTGGTGTATTAGAGAGACTATTGGTGCATTGTCTCTGTGTGGTGTATTAGAGAGACTATTGGTGCATTGTCTCTGTGTGGTGTATTAGAGAGACTATTGGAGCTGTGTCTCTGTGTGGTGTATTAGAGAGACTATTGGTGCATTGTCTCTGTGTGGTGTATTAGAGAGACTATTGGAGCTGTGTCTCTGTGTGGTGTATTAGAGAGACTATTGGTGCATTGTCTCCTGTGTGGTGTATTATAGAGACTATTGGTGCATTGTCTCTGTGTGGTGTATTAGAGAGACTATTGGTGCTGTGTCTCTGTGTGGTGTATTAGAGAGACTATTGGAGCTGTGTCTCTGTGTGGTGTATTAGAGAGACTATTGGTGCATTGTCTCCTGTGTGGTGTATTATAGAGACTATTGGTGCATTGTCTCTGTGTGGTGTATTAGAGAGACTATTGGTGCTGTGTCTCTGTGTGGTGTATTAGAGAGACTATTGGTGCATTGTCTCTGTGTGGTGTATTAGAGAGACTATTGGTGCATTGTCTCTGTGTGGTGTATTAGAGAGACTATTGGTGCATTGTCTCTGTGTGGTGTATTAGAGAGACTATTGGTGCATTGTCTCTGTGTGGTGTATTAGAGAGACTATTGGAGCTGTGTCTCTGTGTGGTGTATTAGAGAGACTATTGGTGCATTGTCTCTGTGTGGTGTATTAGAGAGACTATTGGAGCTGTGTCTCTGTGTGGTGTATTAGAGAGACTATTGGTGCATTGTCTCCTGTGTGGTGTATTATAGAGACTATTGGTGCATTGTCTCTGTGTGGTGTATTAGAGAGACTATTGGTGCTGTGTCTCTGTGTGGTGTATTAGAGAGACTATTGGAGCTGTGTCTCTGTGTGGTGTAATAGAGAGACTATTGGTGCATTGTCTCCTGTGTGGTGTATTATAGAGACTATTGGTGCATTGTCTCTGTGTGGTGTATTAGAGAGACTATTGGTGCTGTGTCTCTGTGTGGTGTATTAGAGAGACTATTGGTGCATTGTCTCTGTGTGGTGTATTAGAGAGACTATTGGTGCTGTGTCTCTGTGTGGTGTATTAGAGAGACTATTGGAGCTGTGTCTCTGTGTGGTGTATTAGAGAGACTATTGGTGCATTGTCTCCTGTGTGGTGTATTATAGAGACTATTGGTGCATTGTCTCTGTGTGGTGTATTAGAGAGACTATTGGTGCTGTGTCTCTGTGTGGTGTATTAGAGAGACTATTGGTGCATTGTCTCTGTGTGGTGTATTAGAGAGACTATTGGTGCTGTGTCTCTGTGTGGTGTATTTGAGAGTCTATTGGTGCTGTGTCTCTGTGTGGTGTATTAGAGAGACTATTGGTGCTGTGTCTCTGTGTGGTGTATTAGAGAGACTATTGGTGCTGTGTCTCTGTGTGGTGTATTATAGAGACTATTGGTGCTGTGTCTATGTGGGGTGTATTAGAGAGACTATTGGAGAGGTGTGTCCCTGATGGTAATGCTAACTGCTGGGTATGTGGGAACCAGGGGCCTCCCTGGGCCTAACCTAGCCCTCTGCTCTGCCCTCTCAGTGGGGTACCAACCTGCTGTCTCCCCCTCCCTGGATGAGAAAACAACCCGGCCCTCCCGTCTAGACTACAGAGGCCATGAGGGCAAACCACTCAGAGAGAGAGAGCGAGAGAGAGCGAGAGAGAGGGGGACAGAGAGAGACAGAGAGTTTGAGACAGGAGGGGGGAGAGAGACTTTTCTGAGTGTAATGTTTACTGTTATTTTCTGATTGTTTATTTCGATTTTGTTTATTATCTATTCCATATGCTTTGGCAATGTTAACACGTTTCCGAATAAATCCTTTGAATTCAAAAAGAGAGAGGGAGACAGAGAGAGAGAGAGAGAGAGAGAGAGAGAGAGAGGGAGACAGAGAGAGAGAGAGAGAGGGAGACAGAGAGAGAGAGAACAAGAGGTGTGTTATGTCTTCTATTTTATATGTTCTGTCCTATGTGTTCTGTCCTATGTGTTATGTTTCATGTGTTCTGTTTTGTGTTCTGTCCTGTGTGCTGCATCTGTCATTTAAAATAGATTAAAGGGCAATTCTACCGCTTTTCCACCTCGTTTTGCTTATCCCTAGTACGACATCAGTGTCGACCAATGTGGAAAAAAAACTATTCATTTCTACGTTTTGTAGAAGAAAAAAATATATAAAGTTCAAAGTTCTACCCGATGACATCATCAAAAGGTAAAACTTTTTTTTTTTTTAATTTAAAAGATTTTCAAACACAATGAGATTTGGATGTGAGAAAATACCCTCCATTTTTTTTTTTACAATATTTTTGAAAATACATTTTTCGTCATTTTAATCCTATACCTTTATAACCACAGATCATAGAAACACACTTCACACACAGTGGGGCAAAACAGTATTTAATTCAGCCACCAATTGTGCAAGTTCTCCCACTTCAAAAGATGGGAGAGGCCTGTAATTTTCATCATCGGTACACTTCAACTATGACAGACAAAATGAGAAAAGAAAATCCAGAAAATCACATTGTAGGATTTTTTATGAATTTATTTACAAACTCCACTATGGCCAAGACCAAAGAGCTGTCAAAGGACACCAGAAACAAAATTGTAGACCTGCACCAGGCTGGGAATACTGAATCTGCAATAGGTAAGCAGCTTGGTTTGAAGAAATCAACTGTGGGAGCAATTATTAGGAAATGGAAGACATACAAGACCACTGATAACCTCCCTCGATCTGGAGCTCCATGCAAGATCTCACCCCGTGGGGTCAAAATGATCACAAGAACGGTGAGCAAAATTCCCAGAACCACACGGGGGGACCTAGTGAATGACCTACAGAGAGCTGGGACCAAAGTAACAAAGCCTCCCATCAGTAACACACTACGCCGCCAGGGACTCAAATCCTGCAGTGCCAGACGTGTCTCCCTGCTTAAGCCAGTACATGTCAAGGCCCGCCTGAAGTTTGCTAGAGAGCATTTGGATGATCCAGAAGAAGATTGGAAGAATGGCATATGGTCAGATGAAACCAAAATATAACTTTTTGGTAAAAACTCAACTCGTCGTGTTTGGAGGACAAAGAATGCTGAGTTGCATCCAAAGAACACCATACCTACTGTGAAGCATGGGGGTGGAAACATCATGCTTTGGGGCTGTTTTTCTGCAAAGGGACCAAGACGACTGATCCGTGTAAAGGAAAG
>NC_088241.1:65492634-65495134 GCF_036934945.1 Oncorhynchus masou masou | reverse complement strand
AACAGCAAGCAATGCAGGTGTAGAAGCACGGTGGCTAGGAAAAACTCCCTAGAAAAGCCAAAACCTAGGAAGAAACCTAGAGAGGAACCAGGCTATGTGGGGTGGCCAGTCCTCTTCTGGCTGTGCCGGGTAGAGATTATAACAGAACATGGCCAAGATGTTCAAATGTTCATAAATGACCAGCATGGTCGAATAATAATAAGGCAGAACAGTTGAAACTGGAGCAGCAGCACGGCCAGGTGGACTGGGGACAGCAAGGAGTCATCATGTCAAATAGTCCTGGGGCATGGTCCTAGGGCTCAGGTCAGTTGAAACTGGAGCAGCAGCACGGCCAGGTGGACTGGGGACAGCAAGGAGTCATCATGTCAGGTAGTCCTGGGGCAGAGAGAGACAGAGAGAGAGAGAGAGCGAGAGAGAGAGAGACAGAGAGAGAGAGAGACAGAGAGAGAGAGAGAGAGTGCAAGGTGTAGTGCAGAATGTGGTATGATAGATAGATAGATAGAGAGATGGAAACATTGACTTGAAAGTTTTCCTCATCCATGTTTCCTTTCCTATCTTTCTTCACACAGTGGCTTCCTCTCTTTCTTCACACAGTGGCTTCCTCTCTAGCTTCACACAGTGGCTTCCTCTCTTTCTTCACACAGTGGCTTCCTCTCTTTCTTCACACAGTGGCTTCCTCTCTTTCTTCACACAGCTGCTTCCTCTCGTTCTTCACACAGTGGCTTCCTCTCTTTCTTCACACAGTGGCTTCCTCTCTTTCTTCACACAGTGGCTACCTCTCTTTCTTCACACAGCTGCTTCCTCTCTTTCTTCACACAGTGGCTTCCTCTCTTTCTTCACACAGTAGCTTCCTCTCTAGCTTCTAACAGTGGCTTCCTCTCTTTCTTCACACAGTAGCTTCCTCTCTAGCTTCACACAGTGGCTTCCTCTCTAGCTTCACACAGTGGCTTCCTCTCTTTCTTCACACAGTAGCATCCTCTCATTCTTCACACTGTAGCTTCCTCTCTAGCTTCACACAGTGGCTTCCTCTCTTTCTTCACACAGTGGCTTCCTCTCTTTCTTCACACAGTGGCTTCCTCTCTTTCTTCACACAGTGGCTTCCTCTCTTTCTTCACACAGTGGCTTCCTCTCTTTCTTCACACAGTGGCTTCCTCTCTTTCTTCACACAGTGGCTTCCTCTCTTTCTTCACACAGTGGCTTCCTCTCTTTCTTCACACAGTGGCTTCCTCTCTTTCTTCACACAGCTGCTTCCTCTCGTTCTTCACACAGTGGCTTCCTCTCTTTCTTCACACAGTGGCTTCCTCTCTTTCTTCACACAGTAGCATCCTCTCATTCTTCACACTGTAGCTTCCTCTCTAGCTTCACACAGTGGCTTCCTCTCTTTCTTCACACAGTGGCTTCCTCTCTTTCTTCACACAGTGGCTTCCTCTCTTTCTTCACACAGTGGCTTCCTCTCTTTCTTCACACAGTGGCTTCCTCTCTTTCTTCACACAGTGGCTTCCTCTCTTTCTTCACACAGCTGCTTCCTCTCGTTCTTCACACAGTGGCTACCTCTCTTTCTTCACACAGCTGCTTCCTCTCGTTCTTCACACAGCTGCTTCCTCTCTTTCTTCACACAGTGGCTTCCTCTCTTTCTTCACACAGTGGCTTCCTCTCTTTCTTCACACAGTGGCTTCCTCTCTTTCTTCACACAGTAGCATCCTCTTGTTCTTCCTCTCGTTCTTCACACAGTAGCTTCCTCTCGTTCTTCACACAGTGGCTTCCTCTCTAGCTTCACACATTGGCTTCCTCTCTTTCTTCACACAGTGGCTTCCTCTCTTTCTTCACACAGTAGCTTCCTCTCTAGCTTCTAACAGTGGCTTCCTCTCTTTCTTCACACAGTAGCTTCCTCTCTAGCTTCACACAGTGGCTTCCTCTCTAGCTTCACACAGTGGCTTCCTCTCTTTCTTCACACAGTAGCATCCTCTCATTCTTCACACTGTAGCTTCCTCTCTAGCTTCACACAGTGGCTTCCTCTCTTTCTTCACACAGTGGCTTCCTCTCTTTCTTCACACAGTGGCTTCCTCTCTTTCTTCACACAGTGGCTTCCTCTCTTTCTTCACACAGTGGCTTCCTCTCTAGCTTCACACAGTGGCGTCCTCTCTTTCTTCACACAGTGGCTTCCTCTCTTTCTTCACACAGTAGCTTCCTCTCTAGCTTCTAACAGTGGCTTCCTCTCTTTCTTCACACCGTGGCTTCCTCTCTAACTTCACACAGTGGCTTCCTCTCTAGCTTCACACCGTAGCTTCCTCTCTAACTTCACAGTGGCTTCCTCTCTTTCTTCACACCGTAGGTATCTCTCTTTCTTCACACAGTAGCTTCCTCTCTAGCTTCACACAGTTGCTTCCTCTCTTTCTTCACACAGTAGCTTCCTCTCGTTCTTCACACAGTGACTTCCTCTCTTTCTTCACACAGTGGCTTCCTCTCTTTCTTCACACAGTAGCTTCCTCTCGTTCTTCAC
>NC_088241.1:65485134-65487634 GCF_036934945.1 Oncorhynchus masou masou | reverse complement strand
TGGAGAATAGAGAGGGGGAATAGAGATGGGGAATAGAGAGGGGGAATAGAGATGGGGAATAGAGAGGGGGAATAGAGATATAGAATAGATAGTGGGAATAGAGAGGGGGAATAGAGAAGGGGGAATAGAGAGGGGAAATAGAGATATAGAATAGAAAGGGGGAATAGAGAGGGGGAATGGAGATGGAGAATAGATAGGGGGAATAGAGAGGGGGAATAGAGAGGGGGAAACGAGATATAGAATAGAGATGGAGAAGAGAGAGGGGGAATAGAGATATAGAATAGAGATGGGGAATAGAGAGGGGGAATAGAGAGTGGGAATAGAGAGGGAGAATAGAGATATAGAATAGAGAGGGGGAATAGAGAGGGGGAATAGAGATGGAGAATAGAGAGTGGGAATAGAGATATAGAATAGAGAGGGGGAATAGAGATGGGGAATAGAGAGGGGGAATAGAGATATAGAATAGAGAGTGGGAATTGAGAGGGGGAATAGAGATGGAGAATAGAGATGGAGAATAGAGGTATAGAATAGAGAGCGGGAATAGAGGTATAGAATAGAGAGCGGGAATAGAGATATAGAATAGAGAGGGGGATAGAGATGGTAGAATAGAGAGTGGGAATAGAGATGGAGAATAGAGATGGAGAATAGAGAGTGAGAATAGAGATATAGAATAGAGATGGAGAATAGAGAGTGGGAATAGAGATATAGAATAGAGAGGGGAAATAGAGAGGGGGAATAGAGAGGGGGAATAGAGAGGGGGAATAGAGATGGGGAATAGAGAGGGGGAATAGAGGGGGAATAGAGATGGAGAATAGAGAGGGTTTGGCTGAATGGCAGCATTAGAGCAGTGGTTGGGGGGTCATGAATTAAATTCTGTTACTGAACAGCTGTTTTGAGTTTCTCCTCACGTCTTCCTCGCCTCCTCCCTTTCCCCACAAATCCAGGGAGATGAAAAATGTGTTCAGAGGGGAACCAGTAAAATAAAAAAGGTTGCCGGTCCACAACCCTTACTGCCGCTCTAGCATTAGGCAGGAATGCGATAACGTCAGCATTTGGCCCCGTTCAGAGGGATTTAAAACCAGGAAGTCCTGTCTGTGTTTGGGTGTCTTAACACACGCCGGAAAGTTAATTCAAAAGTTTCACAAAGCGGGAAAGGATTTTACATTCTGTAAAGCCAAAGGAATTTAAGCTCCCTTCTTCCTTAGTTTCAACTTCCATGAGAAATGGTTTAATAGAAACTTCAAATAGGTGAGGACATAACCCTTTCACCACGTAGTTACAACATTAAACTCCTTATCCCCAAGCAGGAATTGAATATTTAAGTGATTTAAGGTACATATCAGATGCATGGTCTGTTATTCCTAGTGGTGTGTTATTCCTCGTGGTCTGTTATTCCTAGTGGTGTGTTATTCCTCGTGGTCTGTTATTCCTAGTGGTGTGTTATTCCTAGTGGTGTGTTATTCCTCCTTGTGTGTTATTCCTCGTGGTGTGTTATTATTCGTGGTGTGTTATTCCTCATGGTGTGTTATTCCTGGTGGTGTGTTATTCCTCCTTGTGTGTTATTCCTGGTGGTGTGTTATTCCTCATGGTGTGTTATTCCTCCTTGTGTGTTATTCCTCGTGGTGTGTTATTCCTCCTTGTGTGTTATTCCTCGTGGTGTGTTATTCCTCCTTGTGTGTTATTCCTGGTGGTGTGTTATTCCTCATGGTGTGTTATTCCTCCTTGTGTGTTATTCCTCGTGGTGTGTTATTCCTCGTGGTGTGTTATTCCTTGTGGTGTGTTATTCCTCATGGTGTGTTATTCCTCATGGCGTGTTATTCCTCGTGGTGTGTTATTCCTCATGGTGTGTTATTCCTCGTGGTGTGTTATTCCTCGTGGTGTGTTATTATTCGTGGTGTGTTATTCCTCATGGTCTGTTATTCCTTGTGGTCTGTTCTTCCTTGTGGTGTGTTATTCCTCATGGTGTGTTATTCCTCCTTGTGTGTTATTCCTCGTGGTGTGTTATTCCTCCTTGTGTGTTATTCCTGGTGGTGTGTTATTCCTCATGGTGTGTTATTCCTCCTTGTGTGTTATTCCTCGTGGTGTGTTATTCCTCATGGTGTGTTATTCCTCGTGGTGTGTTATTCCTCGTGGTGTGTTATTCCTCCTTGTGTGTTATTCCTGGTGGTGTGTTATTCCTCATGGTGTGTTATTCCTCCTTGTGTGTTATTCCTCGTGGTGTGTTATTCCTCGTGGTGTGTTATTCCTTGTGGTGTGTTATTCCTCATGGTGTGTTATTCCTCATGGTGTGTTATTCCTCGTGGTGTGTTATTCCTCATGGTGTGTTATTCCTCATGGTGTGTTATTCCTCGTGGTGTGTTATTCCTCGTGGTGTGTTATTATTTGTGGTGTGTTATTCCTCATGGTCTGTTATTCCTTGTGGTCTGTTCTTCCTTGTGGTGTGTTATTCCTCGTGGTGTGTTATTATTCGTGGTGTGTTATTCCTCATGGTGTGTTATTC
>NC_088241.1:65475134-65477634 GCF_036934945.1 Oncorhynchus masou masou | reverse complement strand
CACACACACACACACACACACACACACACACACACACACACACACACACACACACACACACACACACACACACACACACACACACACACACACACACACACACACACACACACACACTCACATTAATCCACTCAAGGTAGGACCAACACACAAACACACACACACACTCACATGAATCCACTCAAGGTAGGACCAACACACACACACACACACACACACACACACACACACACACACACACACACACACACACACACACACACACACACACACACACACACACACACTCACATTAATCCACTCAAGGTAGGACCAACACACAAACACACACACACACACTCACATGAATCCACTCAAGGTAGGACCAACACACACACACACACACACTCACATTAATCCACTCAAGGTAGGAACAACACACACACACACACACACACACACAAACACACACACACACACACACACACACACACACACACACACACACACACACACACACTCACATTAATCCACTCAAGGTAGGACCAACACACACACACACACACACACACACACACACACATTAATCCACTCAAGGTAGGACCAACACACACACACACACACACTCACATTAATCCACTCAAGGTAGGACCAACACACACACACACACACACTCACATTAATCCACTCAAGGTAGGACCAACACACACACACACACACACACACACACACTCACATTAATCCACTCAAGGTAGAACCAACACAAACACACACACACACACACACACACACACACACACACACACACACACACACACTCACATTAATCCACTCAAGGTAGGACCAACACACACACACACACACACACACACACACACACACACACACACACACTCACATGAATCCACTCAAGGTAGGACTCCCACCCAGCATGTGGTGGAAATTAGACAACTGTATATTCACCAACAAAAGAAAACACAAGGATTAATTTACCTATATCCCAAATGATACCCTATTCTCTACATATTGCACTCCGTTTGACCAGTTGGCCCTACAGTATGTAGGGAATAGGGTGCCATTTGAGCCATAGACTGCTGTTCCTGTGTTGACGTTGTCCTCCCACGCAGTTCTGTACACGGATTGGTGTCATCCTCTCCCTCCCTTCTCTTAATCATCCCTCTATCATCTCTCTTCTCATCTCTCTTCTCATCCCTCTTCTCATCCCTTTTCTCATCCCTCCCATACCTTTTCTCATCCCTCTTCTCATCTCTCTTCTCATCTCTCTTCTCATACGTCTTCTCATCCCTCTTCTCATATCTTTTCTCAACCCTCTCTTCATACGTCTTCTCATCCCTCTTCTCATCCCTCTTCTCATACGTCTTCTCAACCCTCTCTTCATATGTCTTCTCATCCCTTTTCTCATACGTCTTCTCAACCCTCTCTTCATACGTCTTCTCATCCCTCTTCTCATACGTCTTCTCATACGTCTTCTCATCCCTCTTCTCATACGTCTTCTCATCCCTCTCTTCATATGTCTTCTAATCCCTCTTCTCAAACGTCTTCTCAACCCTCTCTTCATACGTCTTCTCATCCCTCTTCTCATACGTCTTCTCATCCCTCTTCTCATACGTCTTCTCATCCCTCTTCTCATACGTCTTCTCAACCCTCTCTTCATACGTCTTCTCATACGTCTTCTCAACCCTCTCTTCATACGTCTTCTCATCCCTCTTCTCATACGTCTTCTCATCCCTCTTCTCATACGTCTTCTCAACCCTCTCTTCATATGTCTTCTCATCCCTCTTCTCAACCCTCTCTTCATACGTCTTCTCATCCCTCTTCTCATACGTCTTCTCATACGTCTTCTCATACGTCTTCTCATCCCTCTTCTCATACCTCTTCTCATACCTCTTCTCATCCCTCTTCTCATACGTCTTCTCATCCCTCTTCTCATACGTCTTCTCATCCCTCTTCTCATCCCTCTTCTCATACGTCTTCTCATCCCTCTTCTCATACGTCTTCTCATCCCTCTTCTCATACGTCTTCTCATCTCTCTTCTCATCCCTCTTCTCATACATCTTCTCAACCCTCTCTTCATACGTCTTCTCATACGTCTTCTCATACGTCTTCTCATCTCTCTTCTCATCCCTCTTCTCATACGTCTTCTCAACCCTCTCTTCATACGTCTTCTCATACGTCTTCTCAACCCTCTCTTCATACGTCTTCTCATCCCTCTTCTCAACCCTCTCTTCATACGTCTTCTCATCCCTCTTCTCATACTTCTTCTCATACGTCTTCTCATACATCTTCTCATCCCTCTTCTCATACCTCTTCTCATACCTCTTCTCATCCCTCTTCTACTATGTCTTCTCATCCCTCTTCTCATACGTCTTCTCATCCCTCTTCTCATCCCTCTTCTCATACGTCTTCTCATACGTCTTCTCATACGTCTTCTCATCTCTCTTCTCATCCCTCTTCTCATCCCTCTTCTCATCCCTCTTCTCATACGTCTTCTCATACGTCT
>NC_088241.1:65467634-65470134 GCF_036934945.1 Oncorhynchus masou masou | reverse complement strand
AGCAATATAGGGTAGTGTGTATAGGGCCCTATAGGGTAGTGTGTATAGGGCCCTATAGGGTAGGGTGTATAGGGCCCTATTCCCTAAATAGCTCTACTTTTCACCATAGCCCTATAGGGTAGGGTGTATAGGGCCCTATAGGGTAGTGTGTATAGTGCACTATAGGGTAGTGTGTATAGGGCCCTATAGGGTAGTGTGTATAGGGCCATATAGGGTAGGGTGTATAGGGCCCTATAGGGTAGGGTGTATAGGGCCCTATAGGGTAGGGTGTATAGGGCCCTATAGGGTAGTGTGTATAGGGCCCTATAGGATAGGGTGTATAGGGCCCTATAGGGTAGGGTGTATAGGGCCCTATAGGGTAGTGTGTATAGGGCACTATAGGGTAGGGTGTATAGGGCCCTATTCCCTAAATAGCTCTACTTTTCACCATAGCCCTATAGGGTAGGGTGTATAGGACCCTATAGGGTAGTGTGTATAGGGCCCTATAGGGTAGGGTGTATAGGGCCCTATAGGGTAGGGTGTATAGGGCCCTATAGGGTAGTGTGTATAGGGCACTATAGGGTAGGGTGTATAGGGCTCTATTCCCTAAATAGCTCTACTTTTCACCATAGCCCTATAGGGTAGGGTGTATAGGGCCCTATTCCCTAAATAGCTTTACTTTTCACCATAGCCCTATAGGGTAGGGTGTATAGGACCCTATAGGGTAGTGTGTATATAGGCCCTATAGGGTAGTGTGTATAGGGCCCTATAGGGTAGGGTGTATAGGGCCCTATTCCCTAAATAGCTCTACTTTTCACCATAGCCCTATAGGGTAGTGCACAGTATAGGGAATATCGTGTCATTTGGGAATTAGCTCTGGTCTTCCTATGTCTCTGTGTGGATTTAAGGTCCCATGTATTAAACCCAGGGATGGACCTTCCAAATCTTGGGCCCTGGCCAGCCCGGGCTGGTAGACCACGATTCAGGTCCAAAATCTGTCTTAAAAAAAAATACACTATTTCATTGACCAGGCGGGTTGGTTTGGCACGGTGTCTACGAGCGCAGTGTGAAAAGTAACAAGCCGGGTTTAATTTCTTTCTTTTAGCCAAACCTGTCTTTCTGTCTGTCTGTCTGTCTGTCTGTCTGTCTGTCTCTCTAACCTGTCTGTCTGTCTGTCTGTCTGTCTGTCTGTCTCTCTAACCTGTCTGTCTGTCTCTCTAACCTGTCTGTCTGTCTGTCTCTCTAACCTGTCTGTCTGTCTGTCTGTCTGTCTGTCTGTCTGTCTGTCTGTCTGTCTGTCTGTCTCTCTAACCTGTCTGTCTGTCTCTCTAACCTGTCTGTCTGTCTGTCTCTCTAACCTGTCTGTCTATCTGTCCGCAGGGAAGGAGAGCTGTTTTGAGAGGGTAATTCAGCGTTTCGGGAGGAAAGTTGTTTACGTTGTCGTGGGTGACGGAGTGGAAGAGGAGCAAGGCTCAAAAAAGGTAAGAGAGGGAAAGCGTAGAAATAGAAAGTGTAAAATAGACACAGTATATCAGTATCTATAGTAGATATACATACAGTATATCAGTATCTATAGTAGAAATAGACACAGTATATCAGTATCTATAGTAGATATAGATACAGTATATCAGTATCTATAGTAGATATAGATACAGAATAGATACAGAATATCAGTATCTATAGTAGATATATATACAGTATATCAGTATCTATAGTAGATATACATACAGTATATCAGTATCTATAGTAGATATAGATACAGTATATCAGTATCTATAGTAGATATACATACAGTATATCAGTATCTATAGTAGATATACATACAGTATATCAGTATCTATAGTAGAAATAGACACAGTATATCAGTATCTATAGTAGATATAGATACAGTATATCAGTATCTATAGTAGATATAGATACAGAATAGATACAGAATATCAGTATCTATAGTAGATATATATACAGTATATCAGTATCTATAGTAGATATACATACAGTATATCAGTATCTATAGTAGATATAGATACAGTATATCAGTATCTATAGTAGATATAGATACAGTATATCAGTATCTATAGTAGATATACATACAGTATATCAGTATCTATAGTAGATATACATACAGTATATCAGTATCTATAGTAGATATACATACAGTATATCAGTATCTATAGTAGATATACATACAGAATATCAGTATCTATAGTAGATAAAGATCCTTCATTGGGACTTAGGGTGGCTGTGAATGGGTCTTAGGGTGGCTGTGAATGGGTCTTAGGGTGGCTGTGAATGGGTCTTAGGGTGGCTGTGAATGGGTCTTAGGGTGGCCGTGAATGGGTCTTAGGGTGGCTGTGAATGGGTCTTAGGGTGGCCGTGAATGGGTTTTAGGGTGGCTGTGAATGGGTCTCAGGGTGGCTGTGAATGGGTCTTAGGGTGGCTGTGAATGGGTCTGAGGGTGGCCATGAATGTGTCTTAGGGTGGCTGTGAATGGGTCTCAGGGTGGCTGTGAATGGGTCTTAGG
>NC_088241.1:65457634-65462634 GCF_036934945.1 Oncorhynchus masou masou | reverse complement strand
ACATATCAATGGGCACTAGAACAGTCTGCAGCACCCGGCCTCACCATACTAGAATCTGAAGTCAAACGTCTACTGTTAGTTGATGATCTGGTGCTTCTGTCCCCAACCAAGGAGGGCCTACAGCAGCACCTAGATATTCTGTACAGATTCTGTCAGACCTGGGCCCTGATGGTAAATCTCAATGTTTTCTAAAAAAGGTCCAGTTGCCAGGACCACAAATACAAATTCCATCTAGACACCATTGCCCTCGAGCACACAAAAAACTATGCATACCTGAACATCAGCACGACAGGTAACTTCCACAAAGCTCTTAACGATTTGAGAGACAAGGCAAGAATCGATCAATCAATTTTTTTTTATAAAGCCCTTACATCAGCTGATATCTTGAAGTGTTGTACAGAAACCCAGCCTAAAACCCCAAACAGCAAGCAATGCAGGTGTAGAAGCACGGTGGCTAGGAAAAACTGCCTAGAAAGACCAAAACCAAGGAAGAAACCTAGAGAGGAACCAGGCTTTGAGGGGTGGTCAGTCCTCTTCTGGCTGTGCCGGTTGGAGATTATAAACCTAGAGAGGAACCAGGCTATGAGGGGTGGCCAGTCCTCTTCTGGCTGTGCCGGGTGATTATAACAGAACATGGCCAAGATGTTCAAATATTCATAAATGAGCAGCATGGTCAGAATATAATAATCACAGTGGTTGTTGAGGGTGCAACAGGTCAGCACCTCAGGAGTAAATGTAATTTGGCTTTTCATAGCCAATCATTCAGAGTATCTCTACCGCACCTGCTGTCTCTCGAGAGTTGAAAACAGCAGGTCTGGGACAGGTAGTACATCAGGTGAACAGGTCAGGGTTCAATAGGCAGAACAGTTGAAACTGGAGCCAGCACGGCCAGGTGGACTGGGGACAGCAGTCCTCAGGCCAGGTAGTCCTGAGGCATGGTCATAGGGCTTAGGTCCTCCGAGAGAAAGAGAGAGAGAAAGAAAGAGAGAGAGCAAATTAGAGAGAGCAAATTAGAGAGAGCAAACTTAAATTCACACAGGACACTGGACAAGACAGGAGAATTACTGCAGATATAACAGTCTGACCCCCGACATATAAACTACTGCAGGGTAAAGAAGGGCATTCTATGCCATCAAAAGGAACATAAAATTCAACACACCAATTAGAATCTGGCTAGAAATACTTGAATCAGTCATAAAACCCATTGCCCTTTATGGTTGTGAGGTCTGGGGTCCGCTCACCAACCAAGAATTCACAAAATGGGGCAAACTCCATATTGAGACTCTGCATGCAGAATTCTGCAAAAAATATCCTCTGTGTACAACGTTAAAAACCAAATAATGCAGAACAGATTTAGGCCGATACCCACTAAGTATCATAATCAGAGAAAGAGCCGTTAAATTCTTTAACCACCTGAATGGAAGTGATTCCCAAACCTTCCATAACAAAGCCATCACCTACAGAGGGATTAAACTAGAGAAGAGTCCCCTAAGTAAGCTAGTCCTGGGGCTCTGTTCACAAACACAAACAGACCCCACAGAGCCTAGGGACAGCAACACAATTAGACCAAACCAAATCATGAGAAAAAAAAAAAAATATTTTATACGTTGGACAAAAAAAACTGAGCAAACTAGAATGCTGTTTGGCAGAGAGACACTGACCACTGTATCTGACCCAAACTTAAGGAAAGCTTTGACTATGTACAGACTCAGTGAGCATAGCCTTGCTATTGAGAAAGGCCATAGGCAGACCTGGCTCTCAAGAGAAGACAGGCTATGTGCTCACTGCCATCAAAATGAGATGGAAACTGAGCTGCACTTCATAACCTCCTCCCAAATGTATGACCATATTAGAGACACATATTTCCCTCAGATTACAAAGATCCACAAAAAAAGAGAGAGAACTCTGAGGGAGGGAGGGAGGGAGGGAGGGAGGGAGGGAGGGAGGGAGGGAGGGAGGGAGGGAGGGAGGGAGGGAGGGAGGGAGGGAGGGAGGGAGGGGGGGACTCTACCTGACAAGACCCTTTCATTCTCTCCGACTCATGTTTCTCCCTCTCTGCTACTTGCATGGGAACAATGTCTGATTAGCTGGGCTGTCTCTCTATAGCAGTCAAATTGAACATTAGGTGTTTTTGTTTATATTTCATTTAGTTCAAAGAACATTAACTGACATTGAATTTTGTTTTGTTAGTGTGAAGCAGAGTACCATCATTATATATAGTACCATCATTAGTTATAGTACCATCATTAGATATAGTACCAGTAGTACCATCATTAGATATAGTACCATCATTAGATATAGTACCAGTAGTACCATCATTAGTTATAGTACCAGTAGTACCATCATTAGATATAGTACCAGTAGTACCATCATTAGATATTGTACCAGTATTACCATCATTAGATATAGTACCAGTAGTAGCATCATTAGATATAGTACCAGTAGTACCATCATTAGTTATAGTACCAGTAGTACCATCATTAGATATAGTACCAGTAGTACCATCATTAGTTATAGTACCATCATTATATATAGTACCATCATTAGATATTGTACCAGTAGTACCATCATTAGATATAGTACCAGTAGTACCATCATTAGATGTAGTACCAGTAGTACCATCATTAGATATAGTACCAGTAGTACCATCATTAGTTATAGTACCAGTAGTACCATCATTAGATATAGTACCAGTAGTACCATCACAATATATATTGTACCATCATTAGATGTAGTACCAGTAGTACCATCATTAGATATAGTACCAGTAGTACCATCATTAGTTACAGTACCAGTAGTACCATCATTAGTTATAGTACCAGTAGTACCATCATTAGATATAGTACCAGTAGTACCATCATTAGATATAGTACCATCATTAGATATAGTACCAGTAGTACCATCATTAGTTATAGTACCAGTAGTACCATCATTAGATATAGTACCAGTAGTACCATCATTAGATATTGTACCAGTATTACCATCATTAGATATAGTACCAGTAGTAGCATCATTAGATATAGTACCAGTAGTACCATCATTAGTTATAGTACCAGTAGTACCATCATTAGATATAGTACCAGTAGTACCATCATTAGTTATAGTACCATCATTATATATAGTACCATCATTAGATATTGTACCAGTAGTACCATCATTAGATATAGTACCAGTAGTACCATCATTAGATGTAGTACCAGTAGTACCATCATTAGATATAGTACCAGTAGTACCATCATTAGTTATAGTACCAGTAGTACCATCATTAGATATAGTACCAGTAGTACCATCACAATATATATTGTACCATCATTAGATGTAGTACCAGTAGTACCATCATTAGATATAGTACCAGTAGTACCATCATTAGTTACAGTACCAGTAGTACCATCATTAGTTATAGTACCAGTAGTACCATCATTAGATATAGTACCAGTAGTACCATCATTAGATATAGTACCATCATTAGATATAGTACCAGTAGTACCATCATTAGATATAGTACCAGTAGTACCATCATTAGATATAGTACCAGTAGTACCATCATTAGATATTGTACCAGTAGTACCATCATTAGATATAGTACCAGTAGTACCATCATTAGATATAGTACCAGTAGTACCATCATTAGATATAGTACCATCATTAGTTATAGTACCATCATTAGTTATAGTACCATCATTAGCTATTGTACCATCATTAGTTATAGTACCATCATTAGATATAGTACCAGTATTACCATCATTAGTTATAGTACCATCATTAGTTATAGTACCAGTAGTACCATCATTAGATATTGTACCAGTAGTACCATCATTAGATATAGTACCAGTAGTACCATCATTAGATGTAGTACCAGTAGTACCATCATTAGTTATAGTACCATCATTAGATATAGTACCGTCATTAGATATAGTACCAGTAGTACCATCATTAGATATAGTACCAGTAGTACCATCATTAGATATAGTACCAGTAGTACCATCATTATATATAGTACCAGTAGTACCATCATTAGATATAGTACCATCATTAGATTTAGTACCAGTAGTACCATCATTAGATGTAGTACCAGTAGTACCATCATTAGTTATAGTACCATCATTAGATATAGTACCGTCATTAGATATAGTACCAGTAGTACCATCATTAGATATAGTACCAGTAGTACCATCATTAGATATAGTACCAGTAGTACCATCATTAGATATAGTACCATCATTAGATGTAGTACCAGTAGTTCCATCATTAGATATAGTACCAGTAGTACCATCATTAGATGTAGTACCAGTAGTACAATCATTAGTTATAGTACCATCATTAGATATAGTACCGTCATTAGATATAGTACCAGTAGTACCATCATTAGATATAGTACCAGTAGTACCATCATTAGATATAGTACCAGTAGTACCATCATTAGATATAGTACCAGTAGTACCATCATTAGATATAGTACCAGTAGTACCATCATTAGATATAGTACCAGTAGTACCATCATTAGATTTAGTACCAGTAGTACCATCATTAGATATAGTACCGTCATTAGATATAGTACCAGTAGTACCATCATTAGATATAGTACCATCATTAGATATAGTACCAGTAGTACCATCATTAGATATAGTACCAGTAGTACCATCATTAGATATAGTACCAGTAGTACCATCATTAGATATAGTACCAGTAGTACCATCATTAGTTATAGTACCAGTAGTACCATCATTAGATATAGTACCAGTAGTTCCATCATTAGATATAGTACCAGTAGTACCATCATTAGATATAGTACCAGTAGTACCATCACAATATATATTGTACCATCATTAGTTATAGTACCATCATTAGTTATAGTACCATCATTAGATATAGTACCAGTAGTACCATCACAATATATATTGTACCATCATTAGTTATTGTACCATCATTAGTTATAGTACCATCATTAGATATAGTACCAGTAGTACCATCACAATATATATTGTACCATCATTAGTTAT
>NC_088241.1:65445134-65452634 GCF_036934945.1 Oncorhynchus masou masou | reverse complement strand
CTGAGCTCTTGTTATGATAGGACTGTGGACTGAAGTGGTGGGATGGATAGGTGATAACCGTACTGAGCTCTTGTTGTGATAGGACTGTGGACTGAAGTGGTGGGATGGATAGGTGATAACCGTACTGAGCTCTTGTTATGATAGGACTGTGGACTGTAGTGGTGGGATGGATAGGTGATAACCGTACTGAGCTCTTGTTATGATAGGACTGTGGACTGAAGTGGTGGGATGGATAGGTGATAACCGTACTGAGCTCTTGTTATGATAGGACTGTGGACTGAAGTGGTGGGATGGATAGGTGATAACCGTACTGAGCTCTTGTTATGATAGGACTGAAGTGGTGGGATGGATAGGTGATAACCGTACTGAGCTCTTGTTATGATAGGACTGTGGACTGAAGTGGTGGGATGGATAGGTGATAACCGTACTGAGCTCTTGTTATGATAGGACTGTGGACTGTAGTGGTGGGATGGATAGGTGATAACCATACTGAGAGATAAATGAAGAAGAAAAAGCCACTACTTCCCCCGAAGACAAAGGGGTTACAAAGAACATACATACATGTGCTTTCAACTGTGAATTTCTTAAGACAGGAACTGCTTCTAGGTCCGTTTCTATGTCCCCCCCCTCCCCAACTCCCTCTGCACATGCTCACTGTTGCTATGCTGGTGTCGTTGCGGTGATGACCGATCTCTTTTCCCCTTGGCAACGGCAGCAAAACGACATACTCTCTCTCTCTCTCTCTCTCTCTCTCTCTCTCTCTAAAAGCAACTTCTCCCCCATAGCTCTTTCAGGGGGACTACATATTGCTGCTAGATTAAGGTATCAGATAGGTAGGTAGACAACGGAAAAATGTTTTTATAGAATTCATACGTACAGCAAAATACTTGTTTTTATTTTTATTATGTTGCAATTATAAATGCAAAACTGGAAATACTTTCACTAATAACATGGGCCTCATGTAGGAAAATACACAAAAAGGTTTGTTGTGTCTGCAAAAAAAAAGATGTGTACAGATGTTTTTTGACATTATTATTTGATTGTGTTTAAATTAATAAAAAATGGATTTGTGAACTGTTACTCCCGGGAGTTTCCTCTTTTATGGTGATTGAAACGGTGTACTGAAAATCTCCTCGGACTAAATTATGATTCATCGACTAGACGCCTATTTATATTTGACAGAGGGTATAGTCAAGAAAAATAATTGCATTTCCATGTGTGCCTTGGCGTTTGGATCCAGAGTTATCCACAATTTCTTGTAGGAACAAATGTACAGTAACAACAATACCACCACCACATATAGAATGATGTCGGGTTTAACAGATAATGATGTGTTTGTTTGAAACTCATGTAATATAAATAGCTAAAAACTAGTAGTCGTCGTTTTTTAGAGTCCACAGAAATGTGACGACAGCGTCGGTCCATCACACCGTTTCACTGGTTTTTAAAAACATGCCTAAAAACATGTTCCTCTTGCTCTCAATACAGCACAATAATAATAATAATAATAATAATAATAATAACAATAATAATAACAATAACAATAATATCAATATCTTAATAACAATAATAACAGTAATACCAATAATAATAATAATAATAATAATAACAATAATAACAATAATAATAAAAACAATAGTAATAATAATAACAATAATAGCAATAATGGTAATACCAATAATAATAATAACAATAATGATAATAACAATAATAACAATAATGATAATAACAATAATAATAATAATAATAATAACAATAATAACAGTAATACCAATAATAATAATAATAATAATAATAATAACAATAATGATAATAACAATAATAATAATAATAATAATAATATTAATAACAATAATAGCAATAATGGTAATACCAATAATAATAATAGTAATAATGATAATATAGTAATAATAATAATAACAACAACAATAATAATAATAATAACAATACTAATAATAATAACAATAATATCAATAATAATAATAGTAATAATAACAATAATAATAATAATAACAATAATAATAGTAGTAATAATAATAATATAGTAATAATAATAATATCAATAATAATAATAATACAAATAATAACAATAAACCCCCCCAACATTTGTTGTATCATGGTGGCTTGTCTTTTGGATGTTTTGTAGTATCAGGTTGACTTCTCTCTATGGTGAGGATCAGTTGTCGTTCTTTGTTTTAAAGTTTTACATACTGTGATGATACACTTCACACTCCTTGACTTTTTTACACATTTTGTTGTGTTACAAAGTGGGATTAAAATTGATTTAATTGTCTTTTTGGGGGGGGGGTCAACAAACTACTCTAAAAACTCTGCAATGTCAAAGTGGAAGAAAATGTCTTTTTTTTTATTAATGGAAAAGAAGACACTAATATACTGTATCTGGATTAGATAAGTATTCAACACCCTGACTCAATACATGTTAGATCAACATTGGCAGTGATTACAGCTGTGACTCTTTATGGGTCTCTAAGAGCGGTGAGTCTTTCTGGGTAAGACTCTAAGAGCTCTAAGAGCTGTGAGTCTTTATGAGACTTGATGGGTCTCTAAGAGCTGTGAGTCTTTCTGGGTAAGACTCTAAGAGCTGTGAGTCTTTCTGGGTAAGACTCTAAGAGCTGTGAGACTTTATGAGACTTTATGGGTCTCTAAGAGCTGTGAGTCTTTATGGGACTCTAAGAGCTGTGAGTCTTTCTGGGTAAGACTCGAAGAGCTGTGAGTCTTTCTGGGTCTCTAAGAACTTTGCACACATGGATTGTATAATATTGACCCATTATCCTTTTAAAAAGTATTCAAGCTCTGTCAAGTCGGTTGTTGATTGTTGATTATTGCCATTTTCAAGTTTTGCATAAATTTTCAAGCCGATTTAAGTCAAAACTGTAACGAGGCTACTCAGGAACATCCAGCGGTCATCTTGGTAATCAATTCCAGTGTGTGTGTGTGGGGGGGGGGGCGTCTACTAAGCTACAGTATATGGAATTGTTTTCAGAATGTCAAACCCAGGATGATTGTGATTAGATCTAGAATTTTAAGACCCATTGAAGTATCAGAACAATGTATGAAGAGGTTTATTTGTCCTTACTACTATTAGCCCTTAGAAACACATTGAATATTGAATAACAGATAGTCCTTACTACTATTAGCCCTTAGAAACACATTGAATAACAGATAGTCCTTACTACTATTAGCCCTTAGAAACACATTGAATAACAGATAGTCCTTACTACTATTAGCCCTTAGAAACACATTGAATAACAGATAGTCCTTACTGCTGTTAGCCAATAGAAACACATTGAATAACAGATAGTCCTTACTGCTATTAGCCCATAGAAACACATTGAATAACAGATAGTCCTTACTGCTGTTAGCCAATAGAAACACATTGAATAACAGATAGTCCTTACTGCTATTAGCCAATAGAAACACATTGAATAACAGATAGTCCTTACTGCTATTAGCCCATAGAAACACATTGAATAACAGATAGTCCTTACTGCTATTAGACCATAGAAACACATTGAATAACAGATAGTCCTTACTGCTATTAGCCCATAGAAACACATTGAATAACAGATAGTCCATACTGCTATTAGCCAATAGAAACACATTGAATAACAGGTAGTCCTTACTACTATTAGCCCTTAGAAACACATTGAATAACAGATAATCCTTACTACTATTAGCCCTTAGAAACACATTGAATAACAGATAGTCCTTACTACTATTAGCCCTTAGAAACACATTGAATAACAGATAGTCCTTACTGCTGTTAGCCAATAGAAACACATTGAATAACAGATAGTCCTTACTGCTATTAGCCCATAGAAACACATTGAATAACAGATAGTCCTTACTGCTATTAGCCCATAGAAACACATTGAATAACAGATAGTCCTTACTGCTATTAGCCCATAGAAACACATTGAATAACAGATTCCCTACATTGAACAACAGATAGTCCCTCTAAACCATTTGTCCTGAAGTACCTGTCCTATATCGGAGAAAGGTTGAATCGTGACGTCACTGATCTTCAGGTCGGAGCCCCAGAAAGAGGCCCAAGTTCCCGACTTAGAGAATTCTGAGTTGGATAACAGTTCAAAACGTATTGTCCCAGACAGAGAGCTCGCCCCCCCGTCCCCTCATCCCTCCCGAGTTCCCAGTTCTCTTGTTCTCATTGAAGTCTGAGATTTCCCAGTTCTGAGTTTCCAGTTGTTTTGAGCGCAGCAGAAGTCATGCTGGATTGATAGCATGGTCAATGTTGAATGTTTATCCTTTTTAGCTTGGAAAAGAGACCTTTAAACCCAGACTTGGACCACACACAATAGCAGGCTATTAAAACACTTAGCATTTGGCCACTGATATCATCCAAACCACTCATTGTTGAATTTGCGATTTCAAACATGTTGTGTAATGTTTATGTCCAATGGCCGATGAGCACCGATGCATTATATATATAATTACTCTTCATATGACAAGGGTTGAAAAGGATTCGCGAGTAGATTGTCGACTTGATTCATGATGATGACCGCTAGCTAAGATTTTGAAAGTACGATGTTGACACGATCAGTCCAATCAAAGCTACTGTAGATACAACGTGATGTGACATCGTTTTATCTGTGGCCAATGACCTTGAGCCTTTTTGGATGGGCACTTCTAATGTATCTCTATGGCAGCACTCAAAGGAATTGAATCGAGCTCTCCCCGTAGATTTCACGGTGACGAAGTGTCCCCATGAGTGACAGAACACTGAGCCAATCACGGCGCAACTAGAGAACATGACCAACCCCTACATTCCGTATTTTCAGCTGGCTGCCCCACCACCATGGAAAGCACTGAGCTGGGCTGAAACACCTGCATTGTGGAGCTGAAACACCTGCATTGTGGAGCTGAAACACCTGCATTGTGGAGCTGAAACACCTGCATTGTGGAGCTGAAACACCTGCATTGTGGAGCTGAAACACCTGCATTGTGGAGCTGAAACACCTGCATTGTGGAGCTGAAACACCTGCATTGTGGAGCTGAAACACCTGCATTGTGGAGCTGTCTTACCCAGGAAAACAAAATAGAGACCATGTTTGTATGTGGCTTTATTAACTCAGTAAAACCGTTTTTTTTTTACATTGTTTGCAAACTGATATGTGACACATATTAATGCCAAAAAAAAAAACATTTAAATCACAAACAGGTCACCATCAATCAATCAATCAATTAATCAATCACATTTATTAATAAAGCCTTTTCTATATCAGACGATGTCACAAAGTGCTGTACAGGTGTTTCACCACTGGACTCAAGACAGTTCAGCTTTCACATTTTTAATGAATTTGTAAGCATTTCAAAAAACAAAAAACACAAATCCGCTTCAAAATGATGGTGTATTGTGTGTAGGTCAGTGACACAAAATCTCAATGGTATCCATTTTAAATTCAGGCTGTAACACAACAACATGTGGAAAATGTCAAGTGACGTGAACATTTTCTACAGGCACTATTTTACGTGGAGGACGACGTCTCGGTTTCCTCACTAATCTTTAAGTGTTCTGGCCTTTCTAGGGAGTTTTTCCTAGCCACCCCTCATAGCCTGGTTCCTCTCTAGGTTTATAATCTCCACCCAGCACAGCCAGAAGACGACTGGCCACCCCTCATAGCCTGGTTCCTCTCTAGATTTATAATCTCCACCCGGCACAGCCAGAAGAGGACTGGCCACCCCTCATAGCCTGGTTCCTCTCTAGATTTATAATCTCCACCCGGCACAGCCAGAAGAGGACTGGCCACCCCTCATAGCCTGGTTCCTCTCTAGATTTATAATATCCACCCGGCACAGCCAGAAGAGGACTGGCCACCCCTCATAGCCTGGTTCCTCTCCAGCTTTATAATCTCCACCCGGCACAGCCAGAGAGGACTGGCCACCCCTCATAGCCTGGTTCCTCTCTAGGTTTCTTCCTAGGTGTTGACCTTTCTAGGGAGTTATTCCTAGCCACCCCTCATAGCCTGGTTCCTCTCTAGGTTTCTTCCTAGGTTTTGGCCTTTCTAGGGAGTTTTTCCTAGCCACCGTGCTTCTACACCTGCATTGCTTGCTGTTTGGGGTTTTAGGCTGGGTTTCTGTACAGCACTTTGAGATATCAGCTGATGTACGAAGGGCTATATAAATACGTTTGATTTGATTTGTTCAACAAGCTGCTTGATAACAGAGAAAACAACAAAAATCCACAAAAATCCACAATATATAAAATGTACACAATGGACTGGATTGTTGTTTATATAATCTTGGTTACACAGAAGTTAAATTCTCTGAAAGCCATTTACACGCAGAATCTGTCCACAAGAGATTATTACTTATTTTGGAAATGTAACCTTTATTTAACCTTTAGTTTAACAAGGCAAGTCAGTTAATTAAGAACAAATTCTTATTTACAATGAAGGCCTACAGGTGAACAGTGGGTTAACTGCCTGCCTTATTCAGGGGCAGAATGACAGATTTTTACCTTGTCAGCTCTCAATCCAGCAACCTTTCAATTACTGGCCCAACGATCTAACCACTAGGCTACTTGCCATCATACTTGCCATCCCCAAATATACAGTGCATTCAGAAAGTATTCATACCCCTTGACTTTTTCCACATTTTGTTACGTTACAGCCTTGTTCTAAAATTGATTAAATAAAAAAGGTTCCTAATCAATCTACACACAATACCCCATAATGACATCACAATACCCCATAATGACTTCACAATACCCTATAATAACATCACAATACCCCATAATGACATCACAATACCCCATAATGACATCACAATACCCCATAATGACATCACAATACCCCATAATGACTTCACAATACCCCATGATGACATCACAATACCCCATGATGACATCACAATACCTCATAATGACATCACAATACCCCATAACGACATCACAATACCCCATAACGACATCACAATACCCCATAACGACATCACAATACCCCATAATGACATCACAATACCCCATAATGACAAAGCAAAAACATTTTTACATAAGTATTTACACCTTTTGCTATGAAACTCGATATTGATCTCAGGTGCATCCTGTTTCCATTGATCTTCCTTGAGATGTTTCTTCAACTTGATTGGAGTCCACCTGTGGTAAATTCAAATGATTGAACATGATTTGGAAAGGCACACACCTGTCTTTATAAGGTCCCACAGTTGACAATGCATGTCAGAGCAAAAACCAATCCATGAGGATGACGGAATTGTCTGTAGAGCTCCGAGACAGGATTGTGTCGAGGCACAGATCTGAGGAAGCGTACAACAAAAATGTCTGCAGCATTGAAGGTCCCTAAGAACACAGTGGGCTCCATCATTCTTAAATGGAAGACTGAGCAATCGGGGGAGGTGACCAAGAACCCCATGGACACTCTGGTACCAGTACAGAATCAATGTGCCAGGTAACTGAGGTAGACAGGTACATATGTAATGATAACTAGGATATATACAGTGAGT
>NC_088241.1:65412634-65440134 GCF_036934945.1 Oncorhynchus masou masou | reverse complement strand
AACGGAGTCTCAGAGTCAAACGGAGACTCAGAGTCAAACGGAGTCTCAGAGTCAGACAGAGACTCAGAGTCAAACGGAGTCTCAGAGTCAGACAGAGTCTCAGAGTCCGTCTGAAAACATTGACTTTGATATTTAAGAGAACGTGTATCTCTGAATAAAATGATATGCGTGCTTAATCCTCCTCTTTGGTTTTAGGGAGTTGATCGGAGGGAGTGGGGGATTCTCCCCTGTCCCGTCCAGCTTGTGTTACATGCTGGACTGTCTTAGTTCGGACCACCTCATAAAATCAGTCTCATAAATATTGTTCATGTGTTATTTAAACTAACTCAACTCCCGAGACCGCTGACGACGGTTTGATGTTTCAGAAGGATGTCCTCTCCTCTCGGCCAGACGCTCTCTTTGCTTATCTAGCTAGCTGGTGTTATTGTAAATGCTTGGCCACGACCTTAAAGACCCTCCTCTCGAAGAGGGAAGAGTTTGGGGATATTTTTACGACCTGCTAGAATTATAAGTGTCTAATGTGTCTAATTGACTATTATAAGAGAGTCCACTAATGTGTCTCGGTGGAACATGTGAGAAGTCTATGTTCACTGTTACGACTGAGGGGGGATGAAGTCTCCTTGTTCACTGTTACGACCGAGGGGGGATGAAGTCTCCTTGTTCACTGTTACGACCGAGGAGGGATGAAGTCTCCTTGTTCACTGTTACGACTGAGGGGGGATGAAGTCTCCTTGTTCACTGTTACGACCGAGGGGGGTTCACTGATGAAGTCTCCTTGTTCACTGTTACGACTGAGGGGGATGAAGTCTCCTTGTTCACTGTTACGACCGAGGGGGATGAAGTCTCCTTGTTCACTGTTACGACTGAGGGGGATGAAGTCTCCTTGTTCACTGTTACGACTGAGGGGGATGAAGTCTCCTTGTTCACTGTTACGACTGAGGGGGGATGAAGTCTCCTTGTTCACTGTTACGACTGAGGGGGATGAAGTCTCCTTGTTCACTGTTACGACTGAGGGGGATGAAGTCTCCTTGTTCACTGTTACGACTGAGGGGGGGATGAAGTCTCCTTGTTCACTGTTACGACTGAGGGGGATGAAGTCTCCTTGTTCACTGTTACGACTGAGGGGGGATGAAGTCTCCTTGTTCACTGTTACGACTGAGGGGGATGAAGTCTCCTTGTTCACTGTTACGTTCACTGTTAGGGGGATGAAGTCTCCTTGTTCACTGTTACGACCGAGGAGGGATGAAGTCTCCTTGTTCACTGTTACGACCGAGGAGGGATGAAGTCTCCTTGTTCACTGTTACGACCGAGGGGGATGAAGATTCACTGTTACGACCGAGGAGGGATGTCTCCTTGTTCACTGTTACGACCGAGGGGGGATGAAGTCTCCTTGTTCACTGTTACGACCGAGGGGGGATGAAGTCTCCTTGTTCACTGTTACGACGACTCGTTCACTGGACCGGGATGAAGTCTCCTTGTTCACTGTTACGACCGAGGAGGGATGAAGTCTCCTTGTTCACTGTTACGACCGAGGGGGATGAAGTCTCCTTGTTCACTGTTACGACCGAGGAGGATGAAGTCTCCTTGTTCACTGTTACGACCGAGGGGGATGAAGTCTCCTTGTTCACTGTTACGACTGAGGGGGATGATGAAGTCTCCTTGTTCACTGTTACGACCGAGGAGGATGAAGTCTCCTTGTTCACCGTTACGTGAAGTCTCCTTGTTCACTGTTACTGTTACGACCGAAGGAGTCTCCTTGTTCACTGATGGAGGGATGAAGTCTCCTTGTTCACTGTTACGACTGAGGGGGGATGAAGTCTCCTTGTTCACTGTTACGACCGAGGGGGGATGAAGTCTCCTTGTTCACTGTTACGACCGAGGGGGATGAAGTCTCCTTGTTCACTGTTACGACTGAGGGGGGATGAAGTCTCCTTGTTCACTGTTACGACCGAGGAGGGATGAAGTCTCCTTGTTCACTGTTACGACTGAGGGGGGGATGAAGTCTCCTTGTTCACTGTTACGACCGAGGGGGGGATGAAGTCTCCTTGTTCACTGTTACGACCGAGGAGGGATGATTTCATGAAGGGGATAGCGACCACATGTGGTACAAAGGCCAGTTAGAGGTCGTTTAATGCGAAAATAAAGTCAGAAAAATCTGTGTGAGGTTCTCAGTGACTCAGTAACCAAAGCAGATGAAGGAACTACAGACCAACTCGGGCACTTTTTCATTGAACGTTGAACCTATAATGTTGATTCATGTGCTTGTGTATCTGTCAATTAAATGCCATGAATAAAATGAATTAGTGCTCGTTGTGAAACGGTGAAATTACCATTGCTAGATATTCAGAACTAGAAATAAAATGGCCTGTAGTAGTTATTTGACACCATCAAGACAGACATTGTGTCGATTTATGATTTATGTGATGAGAGGGTGGTGGTGTGGGATGTTATTTGCTGTAAACCCACAGATTATCCTGTTTCTAGCTGTGTCCTGGCTGGATTAGTGACAGAGGCTGTTTTCACTGGTGACACGGTCTGCATCCCAAATGGAACCTGCAATATTACAATATGACAATTACAACATTACAACATTACAACATTACAATATTTCAACATTACAATATTACAATATTACTATTACAACATTAAAATATTACAACATTAAAACATTACAATATTACAATATTACAATATTGCAATATTACAATATTGCAATTACAACATTACAATATTACAATATTACAATATTACTATTACAACATTACAACATTACAATATTACACTATTACTATTACAAAATTACAACATTACAATATTGCATTTACAACATTACAACATTACAATATTACAATATTACAACATTACAACATTACAATATTGCAATTATAACATTACAACATTACAATATTACAATATTACAATATTACTATTACAACATTACAAAATTACAATATTACTATTACAATATTACAACATTACAATATTACAATATTACAATATTACTATTACAATATTACAACATTACAATATTACAATATTACAAGCGATTCAGTCCCACATTGAAAGTCATTAACATCAATATATAAAAAAAATGTATATATATATATATATATATATATATATATATATATATATATATATATATACTTCTTGACACATCTACTTCTTGACACACTTGTGGGGCTCTGGTCAGAAGTAGTGCACTAGATCGGGAATAGGGTGCCATTTGGGACACTGCCCTAGCCCTAGTGGACAGCCTTGCCCTTGCCAGTCTGGTCCAGGACATCCCCGCAAACCCCCCCCCCCCCCCACCCCCACCTCAAAGTCCCCATAAAACTGTATGTGAACATTAAACAACATCCCCTGTTGATTTACGGTCCTGCCCAGACAGTGATTTCATGCAGATTTAACTTCCTGGGCCCTCCGACGGTGCATCACAATTGAACTGATATTGTATTACATCCCTGGAAAAACCCTCCAAAAACTGGATCCGGCTCTTTCACGAGCAGGTTGCCCTATTAATAGGTTATACACTATGTCTGGGTCACTAATGGGCCCTGGTCTAGAGTAGTACAGTATATACTGTGTTATAATATACAGTACTTAGACTGTAATGGAGAAGCAGGGCGTTAGGCAGCAGCTGCAGTTGGAGAGTTTAATATGCATGAACACGCGATGATACAAAACAAGAGAAGCGTCTGGATATCAGAACATAAAAAAGAGACAGTAACGCCTGACGGGAAATGACAGCGGAGTGCTGTATATAGGGGCAGTAATCAGGGAAGTGAACAGATGCAGGTGTGATAAATAAAGGGTTACCAGGTGAGCATAATAACGGGTTGCCAGGTGTGAGTAATAGAGGGTTGCAAGGTGTGGTTAATAAAGGGTTGTCAGGTGTGTGTAATAAAGGTTTGCCAGGTATGGGTAATAAAGGGTTGCCAGGTGTTGGTAATAGAGGTTTGCCAGGTATGGGTAATAAAGGGTTGCCAGGTGTTGGTAATAAACGGGTTGCCAGGTGTGGGTAATAAAGGGTTGCCAGGTGTGGGTGATAAACGGATACCAGGTGTGGTTAATAAAGGGTTACCAGGTGTGGGTAATTATTTACCTTTATTTTACTAGGCAAGTCAGTTAAGAACAAATTCTTATTTTCAATGACGGCCTAGGAACAGTGGGTTAACTGCCTGTTCAGGGGCAGAATGACAGATTATGTACCTTGTCAGCTCGGGGATTTGAACTTGCAACCTTTTGGTTACTAGTCCAACGCTCTAACCACTAGGCTACCCTGCCGCCCCAGGTGTGGGTAATAAAGGGTTACCAGGTGTGGGTAATAGAGGGTTGCCAGGTGTGGGTAATAAAGGGTTGCCAGGTAGGGTTATAAAGGGTTGCCAGGTGTGGGTAATAGAGGGTTACCAGGTGTGGGTAATAAAGGGTTGCCAGGTGTGGATAATAAAGGGTTGCCAGGTGTGGGTAATAAAGGGTATACAGGTGTGTGTAATAAAGGGTTCAGAGGTGTGTGTAATAAAGGGTTGCCAGGTGTGGGAAATAAAGGGTTGCCAGGTGTGATAATAAAGGGTTGTCAGGTGTGGGTGATAAAGGGTTGCCAGGTGTGGTTAATAAAGGGTTACCAGGTGAGGGTAATAAAGGGTTGCCAGGTGTGGATAATAAAGGGTTGCCAGGTGTGGTTAATAAAGGGTTGCCAGGTGTGGGTAATAAAGGGTTACCAGGTGTGGGTAATAAAGGGTTGCCAGGTGTGGGTAATAAAGGGTTACCAGGTGTGGGTAATGAAGGGTTGCCAGGGGTGGGTAATAAAGGGTTGCCAGGTGTGGGTAATAGAGGTTTGCCAGGTGTGGGTAGTAAAGGGTTGCCAGGTGTGGGTAATAGAGGGTTGCCAGGTGTGGGTAATAGAGGGTGCCACGTGTGGGAAATAAAGGGTTACCAGGTGTGGGTAATAACGGGTTACCAGGTGTGGGTAAAAAGGGTTGCCAGGTGTGGGTAATAAAGGGTTACCAGGTGTGGGTAATAAAGGGTTGCCAGGTGTGGGTAATAAAGGGTTACCAGGTGTGGGTAATAACAGGTTGCCATGTGTTTGTAATGAAGGGTTGCCGGTTGTTTGTAATGAAGGGATGACAGGTGTTTGTAATGAAGGGTTGCCAGGTGTGGTTAATAAAGGGTTGCCAGGTGTGGGTAATAAAGGGTTACCAGGTGTGGTTAATAAAGGGTTGCCAGGTATGGGTAATGAAGGGTTGCCAGGTGTGGGTAATAAAGGGTTGCCAGGTGTGGGTAATAAAGGGTTGCCAGGTGTGGTTAATAAAGGGTTGCCAGGTGTGGGTAATAAAGGGTTACCAGGTGTGGGTAATAAAGGGTTGCCAGGTGTGGGTAATAAAGGGTTACCAGGTGTGGGTAATGAAGGGTTGCCAGGGGTGGGTAATAAAGGGTTGCCAGGTGTGGGTAATAGAGGTTTGCCAGGTGTGGGTAGTAAAGGGTTGCCAGGTGTGGGTAATAGAGGGTTGCCAGGTGTGGGTAATAGAGGGTGCCACGTGTGGGAAATAAAGGGTTACCAGGTGTGGGTAATAACGGGTTACCAGGTGTGGGTAAAAAAGGGTTGCCAGGTGTGGGTAATAAAGGGTTACCAGGTGTGGGTAATAAAGGGTTGCCAGGTGTGGGTAATAAAGGGTTACCAGGTGTGGGTAATAACAGGTTGCCATGTGTTTGTAATGAAGGGTTGCCGGTTGTTTGTAATGAAGGGATGACAGGTGTTTGTAATGAAGGGTTGCCAGGTGTGGTTAATAAAGGGTTGCCAGGTGTGGGTAATAAAGGGTTACCAGGTGTGGTTAATAAAGGGTTGCCAGGTATGGGTAATGAAGGGTTGCCAGGTGTGGGTAATAAAGGGTTGCCAGGTGTGGGTAATAAAGGGTTGCCAGGTGTGGGTAATAAAGGGTTACCAGGTGTGGTTAATAAGGGTTGCCAGGTGTGGGTAATGAAGGGTTGCCAGGTGCGGGTAATAAAGGTTTGCCAGGTGTGGGTGATAAAGGGTTACCAGGTGTGGGTAGTAAAGGGTTACCAGGTGTGGGTAATAAAGCGTTACCAGGTGTGGGTAATAACGGGTTGCCAGGTGTGGCTAATAAAGGGTTGCCATGTGTGGGTAATAAAAGGTTACCAGGTGTGGGTAATAAAGGGTTTCCAGGTGTGTGTAATAAAGGGTTACCAGGTGTGGGTAATAACGGGTTACCAGGTGTGGGTAATAAAGCGTTACCAGGTGTGGGTAATAACGGGTTGCCAGGTGTCGGTAATAAAGGGTTGCCAGGTGTGGGTAATAAAGGGTTACCTGGTGTGGGTTATAAAGGGTTGCCAGGTGTGGGTAATAGAGGGTTACTAGGTGTGGGTAATAAAGGGTTGCCAGGTGTGTGAAATAAAGGGTTGCCAGGTGCGGGTAATAAAGGGTTAACAGGTGTGTGTAATAAAGGGTTCCCAGGTGTGTGTAATAAAGGGTTGCCAGGTGTGGGTAATAGAGGGTTGCCAGGTGTGATAATAAAGGGTTGTCAGGTGTGTGTAATAAAGGGTTGACAGGTGTGGGTAATAAAGGGTTGCCAGGTGTGGTTAATAAAGGGTTACCAGGTGAGGGTAATAAAGGGTTGCCAGGTGTGGGTAATAAAGGGTTACCAGGTGTGGGTAATAAAGGGTTGCCAGGTGTGGGTAATAAAGGGTTACCAGGTGTGGGTAATGAAGGGTTGCCAGGGGTGTGTAATAAAGGGTTACCAGGTGTGGGTAATAAAGGGTTGCCAGGTGTGGGTAATAGAGGTTTGCCAGGTGTGGGTAGTAAAGGGTTGCCAGGTGTGGGTAATAGAGGGTTGCCAGGTGTGGGTAATAGAGGGTGCCAGGTGTGGGAAATAAAGGGTTACCAGGTGTGGGTAATAACGGGTTACCAGGTGTGGGTAAAAACCAGGTGTGGGTAATAAAGGGTTACCAGGTGTGGGTAATAAAGGGTTGCCTGGTGTGGGTAATAAAGGGTTACCAGGTGTGGGTAATAACAGGTTGCCATGTGTTTGTAATGAAGGGTTGCCGGTTGTTTGTAATGAAGGGATGACAGGTGTTTGTAATGAAGGGTTGCCAGGTGTGGTTAATAAAGGGTTGCCAGGAGTGGGTAATAAAGGGTTACCAGGTGTGGTTGCCAGGTGTGGGTAATGAAGGGTTGCCAGGTGTGGGTAATAAAGGGTTGCCAGGTGTGGATAATAAAGGGTTGCCAGGTGTGGGTAATAAAGGGTTACCAGGTGTGGTTAATAAGGGTTGCCAGGTGTGGGTAATAAAGGGTTGCCAGGTGTGGGTAATAAAGTGTTACCATGTGTGGGTAGCTGAAGCCAGGTGTGGGTAAAAAGGGTTGCCAGGTGTGTGTAATAAAGGGTTCCAGGTGTGTGTAATAAAGGGTTGCCATGTGTGGGTAATAGAGGGTTGCCAGGTGTGATATTAAAGGGTTGTCAGGTGTGTGTAATAAAGGGTTGACAGGTGTGGGTAATAAAGGGTTGCCAGGTGTGGTTAATAAAGGGTTACCAGGTGAGGGTAATAAAGGGTTGCCAGGTGTGGGTAATAAAGGGTTGCCAGGTGTGGATAATAAAGGGTTGCCAGGTGTGGGTAATAAAGGGTTACCAGGTGTGGTTAATAAGGGTTGCCAGGTGTGGGTAATAAAGGGTTGCCAGGTGTGGGTAATAAAGTGTTACCATGTGTGGGTAATAACGGGTTGCCAGGTGTGAGTAAAAAAGGGTTGCCAGGTGTGTGTAATAAAGGGTTCCCAGGTGTGTGTAATAAAGGGTTGCCATGTGTGGGTAATAGAGGGTTGCCAGGTGTGATAATAAAGGGTTGTCAGGTGTGTGTAATAAAGGGTTGACAGGTGTGGGTAATAAAGGGTTGCCAGGTGTGGTTAATAAAGGGTTACCAGGTGAGGGTAATAAAGGGTTGCCAGGTGTGGGTAATAAAGGGTTACCAGGTGTGGGTAATAAAGGGTTGCCAGGTGTGGGTAATAAAGGGTTACCAGGTGTGGGTAATGAAGGGTTGCCAGGGGTGTGTAATAAAGGGTTGCCAGGGGTGGGTAATAGAGGTTTGCCAGGTGTGGGTAGTAAAGGGTTGCCAGGTGTGGGTAATAGAGGGTTGCCAGGTGTGGGTAATAGAGGGTGCCAGGTGTGGGAAATAAAGGGTTACCAGGTGTGGGTAATAACGGGTTACCAGGTGTGGGTAAAAAAGGGTTGCCAGGTGTGGGTAATAAAGGGTTACCAGGTGTGGGTAATAAAGGGTTGCCTGGTGTGGGTAATAAAGGGTTACCAGGTGTGGGTAATAACAGGTTGCCATGTGTTTGTAATGAAGGGTTGCCGGTTGTTTGTAATGAAGGGATGACAGGTGTTTGTAATGAAGGGTTGCCAGGTGTGGTTAATAAAGGGTTGCCAGGAGTGGGTAATAAAGGGTTACCAGGTGTGGTTAATAAAGGGTTGCCAGGTGTGGGTAATGAAGGGTTGCCAGGTGTGGGTAATAAAGGGTTTGCCAGGTGTGGGTAATAAAGGGTTGCCAGGTGTGGGTAATAAAGGGTTACCAGGTGTGGTTAATAAGGGTTGCCAGGTGTGGGTAATAAAGGGTTGCCAGGTGTGGGTAATAAAGTGTTACCATGTGTGGGTAATAACGGGTTGCCAGGTGTGGAAAATAAAGGGTTGCCAGGTGTGGGTGATAAAGGGTTACCAGGTGTGGGTAATAAAGGGTTTCCAGGTGTGGGTAATAACGGGTTTCCAGGTGTGGGTAATAACGGTTTGCCAGGTGTGGGTGATAAAGCGTTACCATGTGTGGGTAATAAAGGGTTGCCAGGTGTGGGTAATAAAGGGTTTCCAGGTATGGGTAATAACGGGTTGCCAGGTGTCGGTAATAAAGTGTTGCCAGGTACATGTAGTGATTTTTTTTTTTTTTTTTATGTTTTATTTCACCTTTATTTATTAACCAGGGAGGCCAGTTGAGAACAAGTTCTCATTTACAACTGCGACCTGACCAACATAAAGGAAAGCAGTGCGACACAAACAACAACGCAAAGTTACACATAAACAAACGTACAGTCAATAACACAATGGAAAGATCTATACACAGTGTGTGCAAATGTAGAAGAGTAGTGAGGTAAGGCAATAAACAGGACATAGAGGCGAAATAATTACAATGTAGCATTAACACTGGCGTGATAGACGTGCAGATGATGAGGTGCAAGCTGAGATACTGGGGTGCAAAAGACCAAGAGGATAAGTAACAATATGGGGATGAGGTAGTTGGGTGTGATATTTACAGATGGGCTGTGTACAGGTAGAGTGATCAGTAAGCTGCTCTGACAGCTGATGCTTAAAGTTAGAGAGGGAGATATAAGTCTCCAGCTTCCATGATTTTTGCATTCGTTCCAGTCATTGGCAGCAGAGAACTGGAAGGAAAGGTGGCCAAAGTAAGTGTTGGCTTTGGGGGTGACCAGTGAAATATACCTGCTGGAGCGCATGCTATGGGTGGGTGCTGCTATGGTGACCAGTGAGCTGAGATAAGGTGTGGCTTTAACTAGCATATACTTGCAGATGACCTGGAGCCAGTGGGTTTGGCGATGAGGATGAAGCTAGGGCAGGCCAACGAGAGCATGCAGGTCGCAGTGGTCGGTAGTATATGTGCTTTGGTGACAAAACGGATGGCACTGTGATAGACTGCATCCAATTTATTGAGTAGGGTATTGGAGGCTATTTTGTAAATTACATTGCCAAAGTTGGGGATCGATTGGATGGTCAGTTTTACGAGGGTATGTTTGACAGCATGAGTGAAGGATGCTTTGTTGTGAAATAGGAAGCCGATTCTAGATCTAATTTAGGATTGGAGATGCTTAATGTGAGTCTGGAAGGGGAGATGACAGTCTAGCCAGACACCTAGGTATTTGTAGTTGTCCACATATTCTAAGTTAGAACCGTCCAGAGTAGTGATGCTAGTTTGGCAGGCAGCGATTGGTTGAAGAGCATTTAAAAGCAGTTGGAGGCCACAGAAGGAGTGTTGTATGGCATTGAAGATCGTTTGGAGGTTTGTTAACACAGTGTCCAAAGAAAGGCCAGAAGTAAACAGAATGGTGTCGTCTGCGTAGAGGTGGATCAGAGACTCACCCGCAGCAAGAGTGACATCATTGATGTATACAGAGAAGAGAGTCGGCCCGAGAATTGAACCCTGTGGCACCCCCATAGAGACTGCCAAAGGCCCGGGCAACAGACCCTCCGATTTGTCACACTTAACTCTATCTGAGAAGTAGTTGGTAAACCAGGCGAGGCAGTCATTTGAGAAACCAAGGCTATTAAGTCAACCGATAAGAATGCTGTGATTGATGGAGTCGAAAGCCTTGGCCATGTCGATGAAGATGGCAGCACAGTACTGTCTTTTATCGATGTCGGTCAAGATATTTAGGACCTTGAGCATGGCTGAGGTGCACTCGTGACCAGCTCGGAAACCAGATTGCATAGTGGAGAAGGTACGGTGGGATTCGAAATGTTCGGTAATCTGTTTGTTAACTTGGCTTTCGAAGACCTTAGAAAGACAGGGTAGGATACATATAGGTCTGTAGCAGTTTGGGTCTAGAGTGTCTCCACCTTTGAAGAGGGGGATGACCGCGGCAGCTATCCAATCTTTGGGATCTCAGACGATACGAAAGAGAGGTTGAACAGGCTAGGGGTTGCAACAATTTTGTTGGATAATTTTAGAAAGAGAGTGTCCAGATTGTCAAGCCCGGCTGATTTGTAGGGATCCAGATTTTGCAGCTCTTTCAGCTGTCTGGTTAAGGAGAAGCGGTGGGGCTTTGGCAAGTTGCTACGGGGAGTGCTGAGCTGTTGACCAGGGTAGGAGTAGCCAGGTAGAAAGCATGGCCAGCCGTAGAAAAATACTTCTTGAAATTATCGATTATCGTACATGTATCAGTGGTGACAGAGTTTCCTAGCCTCAGTGCTAGGAAACTGGGAGGAGGTGCTCTTATTCTCCACGGACTTTACAGTGTCCCAATACTTTCTTATTAGTGGTTGCCAGGAGGGGGCTAGTAGAAGGGTGACGTTGAGCGCTGGAGAGGGGTAGAGGGAGTAGACGTGACAGATACTATACTCATCCCCCCATCTCCCCTTCCATGAAAACCCCCTTCCCCCCAATCGCTCCTTACTCCTTCCGCTTTCCCCCAATCCCAGCTCCCCCTCCCCTTCCCCCAATCCCAGCTCCCCCTCCTCCTTCCCCCAATCCCAGCTCCCCCCCAATTCCAGCCCCCCCCTTCCCCTCAATAGGGTGCCATTTGGGATGCACAGGCGAGAACCATGCCTGTCCACGCACGGAGGATAAGTAGGCAGCAGAGCCATCTAGAGCTCCAGGCTTCGACTGTGACGTCTTTAGGTCCTGTTTGTGGGCACGTGATTTGTCTAGAAAACATTGGGTGGGGCCCGGGGTATTAATAATGGGGCAGAAGAAGGCTCTGACATGCTGGGGTCAGTGAGGGATGCAACACACCAAACACAAACACATTCTCCAGGTATTGGTGTCCGGGACAGATCTGTTAACCATCACAGGTTTTGTTTCATCCTGCCGCCTCTCTCTCTCTCTCTCTCTCTCTCTCTCTCTCTCTCTCTCTCTCTCTCTCTCTTTTTCTACATCCTTAAAGGAGGGCTTTGTGTACCTGCTCCCTCAGACAGGAGCTGGGAATTTAGGGAACAGGAAACCAAGGCTTTTCCCCCTTCCCCTGTGCCTCCCCCTCTCCCCTTCCCTTCTCCCCCTCTCCCCTCCCCTTCTCCCCCTCTCCCCTCCCCTTCTCCCCCTCTCCCCTCCACTTCTCCCCCTCCCCCCCTCCCCCTCTCCCCTCCCCTTCTCCCCCTCTCCCCTCCCCCTCTCCCCTCACCTTCTCCCCCTCTCCCCTCCACCAGCTCCTTCTTTCTACCACCTTCTCCCCCTCTACCTCCCCCTCTCCCCTCTCCCTCTCCCCCTCTCCCTCCCCTTCTCCCCCTCTCCCCTCCCCCTCTCCCCCTCCCCCCTCTCCCCCCCTCTCCCCCTCTCCCCCTCTTCCCTACCCCCTCTCCCCTCCCCCTCTCCCCTCCTCCTCTCCCCTACCCCTCTCCCCTCCCCTCTCCCCTCCTCCCTCCCCTCCCCCTCTCCCCTCCCCCTCTTCCCCTCTCCCCTCTCCCCCTCCCCCTCTCCCCCTCCCCCTCTCCCCCCCTTCTCCCCTCCCCCTCTCCCCCCCCTCTCCCCCTCTCCCCTCCCCTTCTCCCCTTCTCCCCTCTCCCCTCCCCCTCCCCCTCTCCCTCACTAAACTACCTCAATAGGCCCTGTAACAGACACTGTATACAGTATGACTGGTCCTCTTTGTCTCATGCCAGCACTACGGACACAACTGATTCAACTTATCAAGGGCTTGATGGTTGGTTGACTAGTTGATGTAAGTTATGTGTTATTATTGGACTGGATCATCATGTAGCTCAATATAACCAAGATTTAATGGTGGGGGGGGTCTGTAGTTCTAACAAACAAAGCTATACCCCCCACCACTGTTTTGGTGAACAGCTGTACGGTGATGGAGTAGAAGTGATTCTGACTGTAGTTCATGATTCTCTCTCTCTCTCTCTCTCTCTCTGGATGGACGGAGCCACTGAATTAAGGCATTGACAGAGTTGATTGATTCAGAGTTAATTGATTCAGAGTTAATTGATTCACTGTGTTCATTGATTCAGTTGGTTCATGACTTGTACAAAAGCGCTCGCTGCCAATTCACATCAACACACAAAGGTTACCAGGACTATGAAGTGGCGGTTTAGTGTGTGTGTGTGTGTGTGTGTGTGTGTGTGTGTGTGTGTGTGTGTGTGTGTGTGTGTGTGTGTGTGTGTGTGTGTGTGTGTGTGTGTGTGTGTGTGTGTGTGTGTGTGTGTGCGGCGAGAGAGAGAGCGAGAGCGAGAGAGAGAGAGAATTGCAGACCTCAAGGTATTAGCTCACACACACACACATACACACACACACACACACACACACACACACACATTGTGAATGTGGAAGGGACCTGTCTCTCTCCCTCTCTCTGCCTCATTGTGAATGTGGAAGGGACCTGTCTCTCTCTCTCTCTCTGCCTCATTGTAAATGTGGAAGGGACCTATCTCTCCCTGTCTCTCTCTCTGCCTCATTGTGAATGTGGAAGGGACCTGTCTCTCTCTGCCTCATTTTGATTGTGGAAGGGACCTGTCTCTCTCTCTCTCTGCCTCATTGTGAATGTGGAAGGGACCTGTCTCTCTCTCTGCCTCATTGTGAGTGTGGAAGGGACCTGTCTTTCTCCCTCTCTCTGCCTCATTGTGAATGCGGAAGGGACCTGTCTCTCTCTCTCTCTGCTTCATTGTAAGTGTGGAAGGGACCTGTCTCTCTCTCTCTCTGCCTCATTGTAAATGTGGAAGGGACCTGTCTCTCTCCTCTCTGCCTCATTGTGAATGTGGAAGGGACCTGTCTCTCTCTCTCTCTGCCTCATTGTAAATGTGGAAGGGACCTGTCTCTCTCTCTCTGCCTCATTGTAAGTGTGGAAGGGACCTGTCTCTCTCTCTCTGCCTCATTGTGAATGTGGAAGGGACCTGTCTCTCTCTCTGCCTCATTGTGAGTGTGGAAGGGACCTGTCTCTCCCTCTCTCTGCCTCATTGTGAATGCGGAAGGGACCTGTCTCTCTCTCTCTCTGCTTCATTGTGAGTGTGGAAGGGACCTGTCTCTCCCTCTCTCTGCCTCATTGTGAATGCGGAAGGGACCTGTCTCTCTCTCTCTCTGCCTCATTGTGAGTGTGGAAGGGACCTGTCTCTCCCTCTCTCTGCCTCATTGTGAATGCGGAAGGGACCTGTCTCTCTCTCTCTCTGCTTCATTGTGAGTGTGGAAGGGACCTGTCTCTCCCTCTCTCTGCCTCATTGTGAGTGTGGAAGGGACCTGTCTCTCT
This sequence comes from Oncorhynchus masou masou, assembly GCF_036934945.1. Classification (NCBI taxonomy): domain Eukaryota; kingdom Metazoa; phylum Chordata; class Actinopteri; order Salmoniformes; family Salmonidae; genus Oncorhynchus; species Oncorhynchus masou. Next base: position 65,426,177 of record NC_088241.1, on the reverse strand, counting down.
CTCTCTCTGCCTCATTGTGAATGCGGAAGGGACCTGTCTCTCTCTCTCTCTGCTTCATTGTGAGTGTGGAAGGGACCTGTCTCTCCCTCTCTCTGCCTCATTGTGAATGCGGAAGGGACCTGTCTCTCTCTCTCTCTGCTTCATTGTGAATGTGGAAGGGACCTGTCTCTCTCTCTCTCTGCTTCATTGTGAGTGTGGAAGGGACCTGTCTCTCCCTCTCTCTGCCTCATTGTGAATGCGGAAGGGACCTGTCTCTCTCTCTCTCTGCTTCATTGTGAGTGTGGAAAGGACCTGTCTCTCTCTCTGCCTCATTGTGAGTGTGGAAGGGACCTGTCTCTCTCTCTGCTGTGCTAAATTAAATAAGTCTGTAACCCAATACTTTCGATGGTAAAGAAGATAAGATCTGTTGGGTGGTGTCTGTCCCCGCAGGCCTCACCACCTCAAACAGCCTCACTAAACGCACAGGACGGGAACACTGCCTGCTTCCTCAATGGCACCCTGTTCCCTAAACCATATTTTTCACTCTATATAGTCAAATGGGCCCTCGTCAAAAGTAGTGCACTATGTATGGAATAGAATGCCATTTGGGACAAAGACACTCGCTGGCTGCCGTGGTGACAAGCCCTGCTCAGGAATCTGGGAAAACACACTCACGCACCTCTGTTACCCCCAGATCAACAGATCATGTGTTTTTATGCCGAATATATTCATTCCTGAAACTTAAAATTACATTTTCACCTCCTGAAAAAAAAAAATATATATATCTGAACTCGATCCCTGGGGTTGTGTTCATCTGACTGGGAGAGAGGAAGCTCAGGGGGTTAGTTAACAGCTGTGTGGGTGTGTGCGTGCCTTTTTGTGTAACACTGATCTATGGCTTTACGTATGTTTGACTGAAGAGAAGATATATCCTCAGTAGAATGACAGAATATTTTCTGCATGAATACCAACAATGTTTAAACATCAACAACACAGCTATAAGCATGCCGTTGCCAGTGCCTGCAACCTAGTTCAGGTTGTCAGTCAACCTACCAGGGTAGTTACAAACAGCACAAGAATGATATCCTCAATATGTATTGATCACATCTTAACTAATGCTGCAGAAAGTTGCTTTAAGGGAGTATCCAGATCCATAGGATGTAGTGATCACAATATAGTAGCCATATCTAGGAAAACCAACGTTCTAAAGGCTGGACCTCATATAGTGTATTAGAGGTCATACATGACGTTTTGTAGTGATTCCTATGTTGTAGATGTAAAGAATATTTGTTGGTCCGTGGTGTGTAACTAGGAGCAACCAGACGCTGCACTTGAAACTACTTATTCCAGTTACTAATAAACATGTACCCATGTACACATGACTGTAAAAAACAGTTAAATCACTGTGGATTGATGAGGAATTGATAAACTGTATGGTTGAGAAGGATGAGGCAACGTGTCTGGCAAGCCCAACCAAGTCTGGCAGCCCAACCGATTGGCAAACATACTGCAAATTGAGAAATTATGGGACTAAACGGAATGAAAAGAAGATACTATACTATGAAACAAAGATAAATGACATAAAGAGTGATAGTAAAAAGCACCATAAATTAAATTTTGGGCAAAAACTCAGCTCCATCATTCATTGAATCAGATGGCTCGTTCATCACAAAATCCACTGATATTGCCAATTACTTTGATGATTTTTGTCATTGTCAAGATGGGCAAATTTAGGCATAACATGCCAGCAACAAACACTGACACCCAAGTATATCTGATCAAATTATGAAGGACAAGCATTGTCATTTTGAATTCCATAAAGTCAGTCTGGAAGAAGTGAAAAAAGTATTGTTGTCAATCAAGCCACCAGGGTCTGAAAACTTGGATGTAAAATGACTGAGGATGATAGCTGACGATATCGCCACTCCTATTTGCCACATCTTCAATTTAAGAAAGTGTGTTCCCTCAGACCTAGAGGGAAGCAAAAGTTATTCTGCTTCCCAAGAATAGTAAAGCCCTCTTTACTGGCTCAAATAGCCGACCAATCAGCCTGTAAACAAATTGACTTTCAGTACGCTTATAGGGAAGCAAGTTCAACAAGCACAGCACTTACACAAATGACTGATGATTGGCTGAGAATTGATAAAAAAGATTGTGGGAGCTGTTTTGTTAGACTTCAGTGCGGTGTTTGACATTATTGATCATAGTTTTCTGATGGAAGAACATACAGTGCCTTGCGAAAGTATTCGCCCCCCCTTGAACATTGCGACCTTTTGCTACATTTCAGGCTTCAAACATAAAGATATAAAACTGTATTTTTTTGTGAAGAATCAACAATAAGTGGGACACAATCATAAAGTGGAACGACATTTATTGGATATTTCAAACTTTTTTAACAAATCAAAAACTGAAAAATTGGGCGTGCAAAAATATTCAGCCCCTTTACTTTCAGTGCAGCAAACTCTCTCCAGAAGTTCAGTGAGGATCTCTGAATGATCCAATGTTGACCTAAATGACTAATGATGATAAATACAATCCACCTGTGTGTCATCAAGTCTCCGTATAAATGCACCTGCACTGTGATAGTCTCAGAGGTCCGTTAACTCTTGAAACTCCCCATCCCGGATCCGGGATCGTGAATAAAGCCTCAGGCTCATTAGCATAACGCAACGTTAACGATTTCTGAAAATCGCAAATAAAATGAAAATAATGCACCTACTCTCAAGCTTAGCCTTTTCTTAACAACACTGTCATCTCAGATTTTCAAAATATGCTTTTGAACCATAGCAATTCACTAATTTGTGTAAGAGTATGCTAAGCTAGCTTAGCATTTTGAGTAGCATTTAGCACGCAACATTTTCACAAAAACCAGATAACCAAATAAATAAAATCATTTACCTTTGAAGAGCTTCGGATGTTTTCAATGAGGAGACTCTCAGTTACATAGCAAATGCGCAGTTTTTCCTGAAAGCGTCTTTGTGTAGGAGAAATCGCTCCGTTTTGTACATCACATTTGGCTATCGAAACAAACCGAAAATTCAGTCACCAACAATGTCAAACTTTTTCCGAATTAACTCCATAATATCGACCGAAACATGGCAAATGTTGTTTGGAATCAATCCTCAAGGTGTTTTTTCACATATCTCTTCATTGATATATCGTTCGTGGAAGCCTGCTTTCTTCTCTGAATTCCATGGAAAAATACTTGCAGCTGAGTTTTGCGCACCAATTTCGGCGCAGGACACCGGGCGGACACCTGGTAAATGTGGTCTCTTATGGTCAATCTTCCAATGATATGCCTACAAATACGTCACAATGCTGCAGACACCTTGGGGAAACGACAGAAAGGGCAGACTCACTCCTCTCGCATTCACAGCCATATAAGGAGACCATGGAAAACAGAGCCTCAAAAATCCTGCTCATTTCCTGGATGCAGTTTCATCTTGGTTTTGCCTGTAGCTCACGTTCTAGGGCACGCACAGAGAATATCTTTGCAGTTCTGGACACGTCAGAGTGTTTTCTTTCCAAAGATACAATTACATGCATAGTATGCATAGTCGAGCATCTTTTTGTGACAAAATATCTTGTTTAAAACGGGAACGTTTTTCATCCAAAAATGAAATAGCGCCCCCAGAGTTTCAAGAGGTTAAAAGCGCAGAGAGCATCATGAAGAACAACGAACACACCAGGCAGGTCCGAGATACTGTTGTGAAGAAGTTTAAAGCCGGATTTGGATACAAAAAGATTTCCCAAGCTTTAAACATCCCAAGGAGCACTGTGCAAGCGATAATATTGAAATGGAAGGAGTATCAGACCACTGCAAATCTACCAAGACCTAGCCGTCCCTCTAAACCTTCAGCTCATACAAGGAGAAGACTGATCAGAGATGCAGCCAAGAGGCCCATGATCACTCTGGATGAACTGCAGAGATCTACAGCTGAGGTGGGAGATTCTGTCCATAGGACAACAATCAGTCGTATATTGCACAAATCTGGCCTTTATGGAAGAGTGGCAAGAAGAAAGCCATTTCTTAAAGATATCCATAAAAAGTGTCGTTTAAAGTTTGCCACAAGCCACCTGGGAGACACACCAAACATGTGGAAGAAGGTGCTCTGGTCAGATGAAACCAAAATTGAACTTTTTGGCAACAATGCAAAACGTTATGTTTGGCGTAAAAGCAACACAGCTCATCACCCTGAACACACCATACCCACTGTCAAACATGGTGGTGGCAGCATCATGGTTAGGGCCTGCTTTTCTTCAGCAGGGACAGGGAAGATGGTTAAAATTGATGAGAAGATGGATGGAGCCAAATACAGGACCATTCTGGAAGAAAACCTGAGACTGGGACAGAGATTTGTCTTCCAACAAGACAATGATCCAAAACATAAAGCAAAGTCTACAATGGAATGGTTCAAAAATAAACATATCCAGGTGTTAGAATGGCCAAGTCAATGTCCAGACCTGAATCCAATCGAGAATCTGTGGAAAGAACTGAAAACTGCTGTTCACAAATGCTCTCCATCCAACCTCACTGAGCTCGAGCTGTTTTGCAAGGAGGAATGGGAAAAAATGTCAGTCTCTAGATGTGCAAAACTGATAGAGACATACCCCAAGTGACTTACAGCTGTAATCGCAGCAAAAGGTGGTGCTACAAAGTATTAACTTAAAGGGGCTGAATAATTTTGCACGCACAATTTTTCAGTTATTGATTTGTTAAAAAAGTTTGAAATATCCAATAAATGTCGTTCCACTTCATGATTGTGTCCCACTTGTTGTTGATTCTTCACAAAAAATACAGTTTTATATCTTTATGTTTGAAGCCTGAAATGTGGCAAAAGGTCGCAAAGTTCAAGGGGGCCAAATACTTTCACAAGGCACTGTAATCCAGTTAGAATCAGGAGTTCCTCAGGGCAGCTGTCTAGGCCCCTTACTTTTTTCATTCTTTACTAAGGACATGCTTTGAGTAAAGCCACTGTGTCTATGTATGAGGATGACTCAACACTATACACATCAGCTACCACAGCGACATTTTAAAAGCTAAAAGCATTGTATTTTGGACAAATTATTCACGAAACACTAAATCTCAACTAAAACTTGTAATAAATAATGTGGAAATTGACCAAGTAGAGGTGACTAAACTGCTTGGAGTAACCCTGGATTGTAAACTGTCATGGTCAAAACATGTTGATACAACAGTAGCTAAGATGGGGAGAAGTCCGTTCATAATAAAACGCTACTCTGCCTTCTTAATAACACTATCAACAAGGCAGGTCCTACAGGCCATAGTTTCTACCTTCTTAACAACACTATCAACAAGGCAGGTCCTACAGGCCCTAGTTTCTACCTTCTTAACAACACTATCAACAAGGCAGGTCCTACAGGCCCTAGTTTCTACCTTCTTAACAACACTATCAACAAGGCAGGTCCTACAGGCCCTAGTTTTATCGCACCTGGACTACTGTTCAGTCGTGTGGTCAGGTGCCACGAAGAGGGACCTCGGAAAATTACCATTGCCTCAGAACAGGGCAGCACAGCTGGCCCTTAAATGTACACAGAGAGCAAACATTAATAATATGCATGTAAATATCTCATGGCTCAAAGTGGAGGTGAAATTGACTTCATCACTACTTGTTATTGTAAGAAGTGTTGACATGTTGAATGCACCGAGATTTAAACTGTCTAAACTACTAACACACAGCTCAGACAACCATGCATACCCCACAAGACATGCCACCAGAGGTCTCTTCACAGTCGCCAAGTCCAGGACAGACTATGGGAGGTGCACAGTACCACATAGTGGTACCACCACCATGACTACATGGAACTCTATTCCACATCAGTTAACTGATGCAGCAGGAGAATCAGATTTAAAAACAGATGAAAATACACCTGATGGATCAGCTGAGACTGTGAAGAGATACAAACATAGGCAGAGAAACACAAACACACACACACACACACACACACTCACACACACACACACACACACACACACACACACACACACACACACACACACACACACACACACACACACACACACACACACACACACACACACACACACACACACACACACACACACAGACACACGTGCAAACACACACACACAATGATACATGCAGTCTAAACACAGGTACGCATGGATGTTGTGATGTCATACCAGGACCAGTGATGTAACAACAGGACCCATGATGTAACAACAGGACCAGTGATGTAACAACAGGACCAGTGATGTAACAACAGGACCAGTGATATAACAACAGGACCAGTGATATAACAACAGGACCAGTGATATAACAACAGGACCAGTGATATAACAACAGGACCAGTGATGTAACAACAGGACCAGTGATATAACAACAGGACCAGTGATGTAACAACAGGACCAGTGATGTAACAACAGGACCAGTGATATAACAACAGGACCAGTGATGTAACACAAGGACCAGGATGTCCAGTGATGTATAACAACAGGACCAGTGATATAACAACAGGACCAGTGATATATCAACAGGACCAGTGATATAACAACAGGACCAGTGATGTAACAACAGGACCAGTGATGTAACAACAGGACCAGTGATGTAACAACAGGACCAGTGATATAACAACAGGACCAGTGATATAACAACAGGACCAGTGATGTAACAACAGGACCAGTGATGTAACAACAGGACCAGTGATATATCAACAGGACCAGTGATATAACAACAGGACCAGTGATGTAACAACAGGACCAGTGATATAACAACAGGACCAGTGATATATCAACAGGACCAGTGATATAACAACAGGACCAGTGATATAACAACAGGACCAGTGATATATCAACAGGACCAGTGATGTCATAACAAGACCAGTGATGTCACAACAGGACCAGTGATATATCAACAGGACCAGTGATATATCAACAGGACCAGTGATGTCACAACAGGACCAGTGATGTAACAACAGGACCAGTGATATAACAACAGGACCAGTGATATAACAACAGGACCAGTGATATAACAACAGGACCAGTGATGTAACAACAGGACCAGTGATGTCATAACAAGACCAGTGATGTCACAACAGGACCAGTGATGTCACAACAGGACCAGTGATATATCAACAGGACCAGTGATATAACAACAGGACCAGTGATATAACAACAGGACCAGTGATATATCAACAGGACCAGTGATGTCATAACAAGACCAGTGATGTCACAACAGGACCAGTGATGTCACAACAGGACCAGTGATATATCAACAGGACCAGTGATATATCAACAGGACCAGTGATATATCAACAGGACCAGTGATGTCACAACAGGACCAGTGATATAACAACAGGACCAGTGATATATCAACAGGACCAGTGATGTCACAACAGGACCAGTGATGTAACAACAGGACCAGTGATATATCAACAGGACCAGTGATATATCAACAGGACCAGTGATGTCACAACAGGACCAGTGATGTCACAACAGGACCAGTCGTATTGTTCAATTTAAACTCAACAGTGAAAGAGATAAAGGGAAACAATAGGGAAGATTAATTAATATCATAGACCCTCTAAAGATTGTGGAATGTTCAATCTTACACACTAATTAACTATTGAAATCTCCGACCATCTCTTCTTTAAATCAAATCAAATGTATTCTCTTAGTCACAGTGTTGTAATTATATCTGCACTACGTTTTAAAAGGTCAAAGGTTATGGGAGGACCAGGTAAAAAGGGCAAAGGTTATGGGAGGACCAAGTAAAAAGGGCAAAGGTTATGGGAGGACCAAGTAAAAAGGTCAAAGGTTATGGGAGGACCAGGTAAAAAGGGCAAAGGTTATGGGAGGACCAGGTAAAAAGGTCAAAGGTTATGGGAGGACCAGGTAAAAAGGGCAAAGGTTATGGGAGGACCAGGTAAAAAGGGCAAAGGTTATGGGAGGACCAGGTAAAAAGGTCAAAGGTTATGGGAGGACATGGTAAAAATATAAGGAGAGGTTCCACATTGTAAAACACCATGATCTACATGTAAGCGATAATTACTCAGGCAAACCGTTCCTCCTCCACCTCCTCCTCCTCCTCCTCCTCCCCCCCTCCCCCTCCTCCTCCCCCTCCCCCTCCTCCTCCACCGATACAACAGATGAAGGAGAGAGGATGGAATGAACGGAAGGAAGGTTATTTGTTTTGGTATATGATGCCGCACACACACACGCACGCACGCACACACACACACACACACACACACACACACACACACACACACACACACACACACACACACACACACACACACACACACACACACACACACACACACACCCCTTCTCTGTAATTCAAGGGTTGCAGACAAGGGGACAGCGCAGAAGTGATTGCCGTGTGAAAAGCACTCCTCCTGCCTCGAGAGCTCGTCTCACGTTACGAGGTCACAGACAATTAGAGAGAGAGAGAAGAGGGGACGGCACTCCGTTGTCATGGTGCCCAGCCACAGCTATCTACACACACACAAACACTCATGAACAGACAACCTACACACACATCACAAATCAAGCTGTTATTTGTCACATGCTTCGTCAACAACAGGTGTAGATTAACAGTGAAATGGTCAATTACAGACTTTCTCAATAATACAGAGAGAAACATAGAAACATAATAACGAGGAATAAATACACAATGAGTAATGGTAACCAGGCTATATACAGTGAGCACCAGTAATGAGTCAATGAGTAATGATAACTAGGATATATACAGTGAGTACCAGTACTGAGTCAATGAGTAATGATAACCAGGCTATATACAGAGTAATGGTAACCAGGCTATATACAGTGAGTACCAGTACTGAGTCAATGAGTAATGGTAACTAGGCTATATACAGTGAGTACCAGTACTGAGTCAATGAGTAATGATAACCAGGCTATATACAGTGAGTACCAGTACTGAGTCAATGAGTAATGATAACTAGGCTATATACAGTGAGTACCAGTACTGAGTCAATGAGTAATGATAACCAGGCTATATACAGTGAGTACCAGTACTGAGTCAATGAGTAATGATAACCAGGCTATATACAGTGAGTACCAGTACTGAGTCAATGAGTAATGATAACCAGGCTATATACAGTGAGTACCAGTACTGAGTCAATGAGTAATGATAACTAGGCATATACAGTGGTACCAGTACTGAGTCAATGAGTAATGATAACCAGGCTATATACAGTGAGTACCAGTACTGAGTCAATGAGTAATATATACAGATAACCAGTACTGGTCAATGAGTAATGATAACAGTGAGTACCAGTACTGAGTCAATGTGCAGGGTACCAGGTAACTGAGGTAGACAGGTACATATAGGTAGGGATAGACTTGGCAACAGGATAGATAACAAGCAGTAACACTAGCATAGTCAAAAAATGTTCAGAAACTACCAGTCCGTGTATCTATTTGGTTAACTATTTCGCAGTCGTATGGCTTGGGGTGTAGAAGCTGTACAGGGTCCTGTTGGTTCCAGACTTGATGCATCGGTACCGCCTGCCGTGCTGTCGCCGAGAGAACAGTCTATGACCTTGGAGGCTGAGGTCATTTTTAGGGCCTTTCTCTTACGGCGCCTGGTGTGGAGGTAGTGGAAGGCGGGGCCACACACATATTAAACGCCAGAAATTAAAGCAAAAAGCGACACACATCAAATCAAATCAAATTTTATTTGTCACATTACACATGGTTAGCAGATGTCGATGCTAGTGTAGCGAAATGCTTGTGCTTCTAGTTCCGACAATGCAATAATAATCGAGTAATCTAACCTAACAATTTCAGGACAGCTAACTTATACACACAAGTGTAAAGGGATAAAAAATATGTACATGAAGATATATGAATGCGTGATGGTACAGAGCGGCATAGGCAAGATGCAGTAGATGGTATCGAGTACAGTATATACATATGAGATGAGTAATGTAGGATCAGTAAATAATGTGGCATAGTTTAAAGTGGCTAGTGATATAGTATAGTAGAGACGTCTCTATAGGTATATAGTATAGTATAGTAGAGACGTCTCTATAGGTATATAGTATAGTATAGTATAGTATAGTAGAGACGTCTCTATAGGTATATAGTATAGTATAGTATCCCTATGTATATAGTATAGTATAGTATAGTAGAGTATACTATAGGTATACTATACTATATACCTATAGATAGTATAGTAGAGGCGTCTCTATAGGTATATAGTATAGTATACTCTACTATATATCTATAGAGGCGTCCCTGTAGGTATATTATAGTATAGTAGAGACTCCCTATAGGTATATAGTATAGTATAGTAGAGACTATACTATATAGTATAGTACACTATACTATATACCTATAGGGATAGTATAGTAGAGGCGTCTCTACTATACTATACTATATACCTATAGAGACGTCTCTACTATACTATACTATATAACTATAGGGACGTCTCTACTATACTATACCATATACCTATAGAGACATCTCTACTATAATATACTATATACCTATAGAGGCGTCTCTACTATACTATACTATATACCTATAGAGACGTCTCTACTATACTGTACTAAATACCTATAGGGACGTCTCGACTATACTATACTATATACCTATAGAGACATCTCTACTATAATATACTATATACCTATAGAGGCGTCTCTACTATACTATACTATATAACTATAGGGACGTCTCTGCTATACTATACTATACTATATACCTATAGGGACGTTTCTACTATACTATATTATATACCTATAGAGACGTCTCTACTATACTATATACCTATAGGGACGTCTCTGCTATACTATACTATATACCTATAGATGCATCTCTGCTATACTATACTATACTATATACCTATAGAGACGTCTCTACTATACTATACTATATAACAATAGGGACGTCTCTACTATACTATACTATATACCTATAGGGACGTCTCTACTATACTATACTATATACCATAGAGACGTCTCTACTATACTATACTATATACCTATAGAGGCGTCTCTACTATACTATACTATACTATACTATATACCTATAGAGACGTCTCTACTATACTATACTATACTATATACCTATAGAGATGTCTCTACTATACTATACTATACTATATACCTATAGAGACGTCTCTACTATACTATACTATATACCTATAGGGACGTCTCTACTATACTATACTATATACCTATAGGGACGTCTCTACTATACTATACTATATACCTATAGAGACGTCTCTACTATACTATACTATACTATATACCTATAGGGACGTCTCTACTATACTATACTATATACCTATAGGGACGTCTCTACTATACTATACTATATACCTATAGAGACGTCTCTACTATACTATACTATATACCTATAGGGACGTCTCTACTATACTATACTATATACCTATAGGGACGTCTCTACTATACTATACTATATACCTATAGGGACGTCTCTACTATACTATACTATATACCTATAGAGGCGTCTCTACTATACTATACTATACTATACTATATACCTATACTATACTATATACCTATAGAGACGTCTCTACTATACTATACTATACTATATACCTATAGAGATGTCTCTACTATACTATACTATACTATATACCTATAGAGACGTCTCTACTATACTATACTATATACCTATAGGGACGTCTCTACTATACTATACTATATACCTATAGGGACGTCTCTACTATACTATACTATATACCTATAGAGACGTCTCTACTATACTATACTATATAACTATAGGGACGTCTCTACTATACTATACTATACTATATACCTATAGAGACGTCTCTACTATACTATACTATATACCTATAGAGACGTCTCTATTATACTATACTAAATACCTATAGGGACGTCTCCTACTACTATACTATACTATATATATACCTATAGGGACGTCTCTACTATACTATACTATATACCTATAGGGACGTCTCTACTATACTATACTATATACCTATAGGGACGTTTCTACTCTACTATACTATACTATACTATACTATATACCTATAGAGACGTCTATACTATACTATACCTATACTATACTATATACCTATAGAGACGTCTCTACTATACTATACTATATACCTATAGAGGCGTCTCTACTATACTATACTATACTATACTATATACCTATAGAGACGTCTCTACTATACTATACTATACTATATACCTATAGAGACGTCTCTACTATACTATACTATATACCTATAGAGATGTCTCTACTATACTATACTATACTATATACCTATAGAGACGTCTCTACTATACTATACTATACTATATACCTATAGGGACGTCTCTACTATACTATACTATATACCTATAGGGACGTCTCTACTATACTATACTATATACCTATAGGGACGTCTCTACTATACTATACTATATACCTATAGAGACGTCTCTACTATACTATACTATACTATACTATATACTATACTATACTATACTATACTATATACCTATAGAGACGTCTCTACTATACTATACTATATACCTATAGAGACGTCTCTACTATACTATACTATATACCTATAGAGACTTCTCTACTATACTATGCTATATACCTATAGATATGTCTCTACTGTACTATACTATAGAACTATAGAGATGTCTCTACTATACTATACTATATACCTTTAGAGATGTCTCTACTATACTATATACCTTTAGAGATGTCTCTACTATACTATATACCTATAGAGACGCACTATAAAGGGAACAGGGTGCCATTTTGGATGCTGATCCACTCCTCGACGCCAGTGGCAGCTGGGCCAGGGGGGGAATAATGTGATTAGTTTTTTATATCCCGGAAATAGCCTTTCTTCCCGAGCCATACCATTTGTGATTGTCTCATTCCCGTTGCCACTAAGCTCTCTATTTCTCTCTCTCTCGCTCTCTCTTTCTCTCTCTATCTTTCACTCTCGCTCTCTCTCCCTAAAAGTCTCTACATGACATTAACACATATCAGAGAGCATTACAGGCTGAAAAGAGATTTGTCTAGACAAAGACATGGTTTATTTGTAGGTAAAGCTTCATTTCCTTCCCCTTTCACTCTCCTATAATCTGCCCCTCCTCTCTTCCTCTCCTGCTCCTCCTCTCCCTCCTCCTCTTCTCTTGTTCAGGCAGAATGGTTGGTAAGAGGATTTCATTCAGTTTACCTCAGAGTGGGGCTCAGCTAACGTGATTAATGAAGGCAATTAGTCTCTGTCATGTCTTTCTCATTCGCTCGCTAAATCACCCACCACCGAGGCATCACGGCAGTACACACACACACACACACCGACACATAAACACACACTGACACACGCTGACACACACACACACAGACAGACACACACACCTGCTGGATGACTGACACTAAGAGAAAATGACATCACACTCATCTCTACTTTTCCACGCTCTCCTCCTCCTCCTCCTCTTCCTCCTCCTCTCCTCTTCCTGCTCCTCCTCCTCCTCTACTCTTCCTCCTCCTCCTCCTCTCCTCCTCCTCCTCCCCTCCACTTCCTCCTCCTCTCCTCCTTCTCCCCTCATCCTCCTC
>NC_088241.1:65400134-65407634 GCF_036934945.1 Oncorhynchus masou masou | reverse complement strand
GTCACCTCCTGACCTGGTTCCTGGGTGATGGGTTAAGGTCATCTCCTGACCAGGTTCCTGGGTGTTGGGTTAAGGTCACCTCCTGACCAGGTTCCTGGGTGATGGGTTAAGGTCACCTCCTGACCAGGTTCCTGGGCGTTGGGTTAAGGTCATCTCCTGACCAGGTTCCTGGGTGTTGGGTTAAGGTCACCTCCTGACCAGGTTCCTGGGTGATGGGTTAAGGTCACCTCCTGACCAGGTTCCTGGGCGTTGGGTTAATGTCACCTCCTGACCTGGTTCCTGGGTGTTGGGTTAAGGTCATCTCCTGACCAGGTTCCTGGGTGATGGGTTAAGGTCACCTCCTGACCAGGTTCCTGGGTGATGGGTTAAGGTCACCTCCTGACCAGGTTCCTGGGTGTTGGGTTAAGGTCACCTCCTGACCAGGTTCCTGGTTGTTGGGTAAAGGTCACCTCCTGACCAGGTTCCTGGGTGTTGGGTTAAGGTCACCTCCTGACCAGGTTCCAGGGTGTTGGGTTAAGGTCACCTCCTGACCAGGTTCCTGGGTGATGGGTTAAGGTCACCTCCTGACCAGGTTCCTGGGCGTTGGGTTAAGGTCACCTCCTGACCAGGTTCCTGGGCGTTGGGTTAAGGTCATCTCCTGACCAGGTTCCTGGGCGTTGGGTTAAGGTCATCTCCTGACCAGGTTCCTGGGTGATGGGTTAAGGTCATCTCCTGACCAGGTTCCAGGGTGTTGGGTTAAGGTCACCTCCTGACCAGGTTCCTGGGCGTTGGGTTAAGGTCATCTCCTGACCAGGTTCCTGGGTGATGGGTTAAGGTCATCTCCTGACCAGGTTCCTGGGCGTTGGGTTAAGGTCATCTCCTGACCAGGTTCCTGGGTGTTGGGTTAAGGTCATCTCCTGACCAGTTTCCTGGGTGTTTGGTTAAGGTCATCTCCTGACCAGTTTCCTGGGTGTTGGGTTAATGTCACCTCTTGACCAGGTTCCTGGGTGTTGGGTTAAGGTCACCTCCTGACCAGTTTCCTGGGTGTTGGGTTAAGGTCACCTCCTGACCAGGTTCCTGGGTGATGCGTGGAAGGAAAACGCTCAGAGAATTCACCAGATTTCAACAGGCCAAAGGTGTCTTTAAAACAGTTACAGAGTTTAATGGCTGTGATTAAGGGCACAAGGTCTATGATATTTTCTAATAATCCAAAAAGGGTAGGCAAGAGAATGGTCGTGGACAGGCCAAAGGTCAAAACCAGATCAGAGTCCAGGAGGTACAGAGTGGCAGACAGGCTCGTGGTCAAGGCAGGCAGAAAGGTCAGGCAGGCGAGTACAGAGTCCAGAACACAGGCAAGGGTCAAAACCGGGAGGACTAGAAAAAGGAGAATGCGAGAGGCATGAGCACGGGCAAAACACGTCGGGTTGACTTGGAACATACAGAAGAACTGGGACAGACAGACAAAAAAACCACAGGGATAAATACCCAGGTGATAATGGGGGAGATGGGTGACACCTGGCGGGGGTGGAGACAATCACAAGGACAGGTGAGACAGATCAGGCTGTGACAGTGATAGGAAAAACTGAGGATGGATCAACAACATTGTAATTACTCCACAGAAGGAAGCCTGTACAGAATACAAAAATATTCCAAAACATGCATCCTGTTTGCAATAAGGTTCTAAAGTAATACTGAAAAAATGTGGCAAAGAAATTAACTTTATGTCCTGAATACAAAGCGTTATGTTTGTGACAAATCCAGCACAACACGTGACTGAGTACCACTCTCCATATTTTCAAGTGGTGGCTGCATCACGTTATGGTTATGCTTGTTATCGTTAAAGGAATGGGGAGTTTTTTATGATACAAAAGAATCGGAATGGAGCTAAGCAACAGGAAACACCTTAGATGTGTCACATCTTCTCCTGCTCCTCCCCTCCGTCGTACGACGTCGCCGGGATACTAACCACTGCACCTGGGAATCATCATTACACACACCTGGGATGCATCATTACACACACCTGGGATGCATCATTACACACACCTGGGATTCATCATTACACACACCTGGGATTCATCATTACACACACCTAGGACTCATCATTACACACACCTGGGATTCATCATTACACACACCTGGTATTCATCATTACGCGCACCTGGCACTCATCATTACGCACACCTGGCATTCATCGTTACGCACAGCTGGCACTCATCATTACGCACACCTGGCACTCATCATTACGCACACCTGGCACTCATCGTTACGCACAGCTGGCACTCATCATTACACATACCTGGCACTCATCATTACAGACACCTGGCACTCATCATTATGCACAGATGGCACTCATCATTACGATGGCACTCATCATTACGTGCACCTGACACTCATCATTACGCACAGCTGGCACTCATCATTACGCACAGATGGCACTCATCATTATGTGCACCTGGCACTCATCATTACGCACAGCTGGCACTCATCATTACACACACCTGGCACTCATCATTACACACACCTGGCACTCATCATTACACACAGCTGGCACTCATCAGTACGTACAGCTGGCACTCATCATTAAGCGCACCTGTTAATCATTATGATTCACACCTGTGCTTCATTAGCTTCATAATTTCCTCCCCTTTATATGTCACTCTCTTATGTCCACTCACCAGTTGGTAGTATTCTTGTGTACCGGCGTGTAGACACATGGAGTTGTCTCATTCCTGGTTTTGTTGTTTTATTAAACCTGCTTCCCGACTTACAGCCCCTATTATTACAAGAGGAAAACCTGGTTCAGTCTGCTTTCCAACAGACACTGGGAGACAAATTCACCTTTATTAAGCAGGACAACCTAAACCTAAAACACAAGGTGACATATACACTGGAGGTGCTTACCAAGAAGACATTGAATGTTCCTGAGTGGCCTAGTTACAGTTTTGACTTAAATCGGCTTGAAAATCTATGCAAAAACTTGAAAAGGGCTGTCTAGCAATGATCAACAAACAACTTGACAGAGCTAGAAGACTATTGTACAATCCTGATGTGCAAAGCTCTTAGAGACATATCCAGAAAGAGAGCCTACAATAGCACCTAGATCTTCTGCACATATTCTGTCAGCCCTGACAGTAAGCACTGGTGTAAAGTACATACGTCAAAATACTTTAGGTATATATTTAATATATTTAATGTATATCTACTTAATGAGTTGTTTTGGGGTACCTGTACTTCACTATTTTTCTTTTAATGTAATTTTTACTCCATACATTTTCCCTGACACCCTAAAGAACTCATTACATTTTGAATGCTTAGCAGGACCTGAAAATGGTTAATTTCATACACTTAAAGAGAAACATCATATAGCCTTGCTATTGAGAGAGGCAGCCATAGGCAGACCTGGCTCTCAAGAGAAGACAGGCTATATGACCACTGCCAACAAAATTATGTGGAAACTGAGCTGCACTTCCTAACCTCCTGCCAAATGTATGACCATATTAGAGAAACATATTTCCCTCAGATTACACAGACCTACAAAGAATTTGAAAAAAATCCAGTTTTGGTAAACTCTATATCTATTGGGTGAAATGCCACAGTGTGCCATCTCAGCAGCAAGATTTGTGACCTGTTTTTACAAGGGCCATTTACAACAACAAAACCATTTAAATAGTCCCCAAAATTATGTTTATTTATTTTCCCTTTTGTACTATTTGCTCATCCTTAGGGAGGCAGGGTAGCCTAGTGGTTAGAGCATTGGTCTAGTAACCGAAAGGTTGCAAGTTCAAATCCCCAAGCTGACAAGGTGCAAAAACTGTTGTTCTGCCCCAGAACAGGCAGTTAACCCACTGTTCCTAGGCTGTCATTGAAAATAAGAATTTGTTCTTAACTGACTTGCCTAGTAAAATAAAGGCAAAACACTTTTTAAAACCTAGCCTTAATAAACTTGTCAAAAAAATAAATGTCTCTTTTTCAGGACCCTGTCAGTTTAAACACTGTTTTCCATGCTTGTTCAATGAACCATAAACAATTAATGAACATTCACCTGTGGAACGGTCGTTAAGACACTAATAGCATACAGAAGGTAGGCAATTGAGGTTTCAGTTATGAAAATCTAGGACACTAAAGAGGCCTTTCTACTGAATGTGGTACCCATTCCTGCAGGCTCATCCTGACATGACCCTCCAGCATGACAATGCCACCAGCCATACTACTCATTCTGTGTGTGATTTCCTGCAAGACAGGAATGTCAGGTTTCTGCCACCGCCAGCAAAGAGCCTGGATCTCCATCCCATTGAGCACATCTGGGACCTGTTGGATCGGAGGGTGAGGGCTTGGGCCATTCCCCCGAGAAATGTCTGGGAACTTGCAGGTGCCATGGTGGAAGAGTGGGGTAACATCTCACAGCAAGAACTGGCAAATCTGGTGCAGTCCATGAGGAAGAGATGCGCTGCAGTTCTTAATGCAGCTGGTGGCCACACCAGATACTGACTGTTACTTTTGATTTTGAAACCCCCTTTGTTCAGGGACACGTTATTCAATTTCTGTTAGTCACATGTCTGTGGATCTTGTTCAGTTTATGTCTCAGTTGTTGAATCTTGTCATGTTCATACAAATATTTACACGTGTTAAGTTTGCTGAAAATAAACGCAGTTGACAGTGAGAGGACGTTTCTTTTTTTTGGATGAGTTCATGACATTTGAAATGACTATTCTTTTCAAACATTTGTAAGTATAATGTGTACTGTTAGTTTTTGATGATCTATTTCACTTTCTTTGGCAATGTTATGTTTTACATGCCAATAAAGAACTCTATATGAAATTGAACTGGAGAGAGAGAGAGAGAGAGAGAGAGAGAGAGAGAGAGAGAGAGAGAGAGAGAGAGAGAGAGAGAGAGGCAGAGAGAGAGGAAGAGTGAGAGAGAGAGAGAGAGAGAGAGAGAGAGGCAGAGAGAGAGAGAGGCAGAGAGAGAGGAAGAGAGAGAGAGAGGGCAGAGAGAGAGGAAGTGAGTGAGAGAGAGAGAGAGAGAGAGAGAGAGAGAGAGGCAGAGGGAGAGAGGAAGAGAGTGAGAGAGAGAGAGAGAGAGGGCAGAGAGAGAGAGGCAGAGAGAGAGAAGAGAGAGAGAGAGAGAGAGGCAGAGAGAGAGGACGAGTGAGAGAGAGAGAGAGAGAGAGAGAGAGAGGCAGAGAGAGAGAGGAAGAGAGAGAGAGAGAGAGAGAGAGATGTCTGGCCTCTCACTCCAGTCTACCTTGCTCGTAGCCAACGCAGGAAATTAAGAAATAGGATCACATCAAAATATGCAATCCCCTATCATCCCCAGCAAACCTTTTCAAAGTACACAGGCAAACCAGCATAGGATTTAGGAGATCAATCTTCGCCAAATGAAACATATGAACTGATGTTTTAATGATATGAAAAAGAAAAAGAACATAGGATGAGGTGCAGTGCTGTCAGTCTTTTAATTCAAGAGACCACATGTTGTTCCATTACAGACCAGTGAGACCACATGTTGTTCCATTACAGACCAGTGAGACCACATGTTGTTCCATTACAGACCAGTGAGACCACATGTTGTTTCATTACATACCAGTGAGACCACATGTTGTTTCATTACAGACCAGTGAGACCACATGTTGTTCCATTACAGACCAGGGAGACCACATGTTGTTCCATTACAGACCAGTGAGACCACATGTTGTTTCATTACAGTTGTTTCATTACAGACCAGTGAGACCACATGTTGTTCCATTACAGACCAGTGAGACCACATGTTGTTCCATTACAGACCAGTGAGACCACATGTTGTTTCATTACAGACCAGTGAGACCACATGTTGTTTCATTACAGACCAGTGAGACCACATGTTGTTCCATTACAGACCAGGGAGACCACATGTTGTTTCATTACAGACCAGTGAGACCACATGTTGTTCCATTACAGACCAGTGAGACCACATGTTGTTCCATTACAGACCAGTGAGACCACATGTTGTTTCATTACAGACCAGTGAGACCACATGTTGTTTCATTACAGACCAGTGAGACCACATGTTGTTTCATTACAGACCAGTGAGACCACATGTTGTTTCATTACAGACCAGTGAGACCACATGTTGTTCCATTACAGACCAGTGAGACCACATGTTGTTCCATTACAGACCAGTGAGACCACATGTTGTTTCATTACATACCAGTGAGACCACATGTTGTTTCATTACAGACCAGTGAGACCACATGTTGTTTCATTACAGACCAGTGAGACCACATGTTGTTTCATTACAGACCAGTGAGACCACATGTTGTTCCATTACAGACCAGGGAGACCACATGTTGTTCCATTACAGACCATTACAGACCAGTGAGACCACATGTTGTTCCATTACAGACCAGTGAGACCACATGTTGTTCCATTACAGACCAGTGAGACCACATGTTGTTTCATTACAGACCAGTGAGACCACATGTTGTTCCATTACAGACCAGTGAGACCACATGTTGTTTCATTACAGACCAGCGAGACCACATGTTGTTTCATTACAGACCAGTGAGACCACATGTTGTTTCATTACAGACCAGTGAGACCACATGTTGTTCCATTACAGACCAGTGAGACCACATGTTGTTTCATTACAGACCAGTGAGACCACATGTTGTTTCAGTACAGACCAGTGAGACCACATGTTGTTTCATTACAGACCAGTGAGACCACATGTTGTTCCATTACAGACCAGCGAGACCACATGTTGTTCCATTACAGACCAGCGAGACCAGGAGGGCAAATGACAAACAAACAATACTGTTTGGTGGCCTACAGATTATTTTTTGAGTTTTGTTTCTAACAAAAAGTTAGTCACCGAATCCCCTTGCCTGCGTGTGTTGTTGGGGCCGTTTGAGCTATTTATCCCTCACACCATGGACAGTATGTTGGCTACAAATAAGTTGATGACTCGAGAAGATGTGAAGGGTCCATAACAACAATCTCTCCTTTTATAAAAGTGACTGCGAACACCTCACTGCACCCACTTCATATGCAAGTTTCTATCTCTTTGTAGAACTGCAGTATTTATTATCGGCGTGGTAGTATATACTTCTTGTACTGTATATGTGTGATACATTGCCATAACTGTCCCATGCATACTACTGGGTAAACACACCTGTGTCTCCAGAGCAAATGAACTGTGTTTTAATAAATAAAAAAATTCTAAAATTGATTCAATTTCCCCCCCCTCATCATTCTACCCACAATATCTCGTAATGACAAAACAAAAAACATGTTTTTAGAAATTTTTGCAAAAACTGTAATGTCACATCTACATACAGTACCAGTTGTAGAACACCTAGTGACTCATTCAAGGTTTTTCTTTATTTTTTACTGTTTTCTACATTGTAGAATAATAGTGAATAAATCAAAACTATGAAATAACACATATAGAATCATGTCGTAACCAAAAAAGTGTTAAACAAATCAAAATATATTTTATATTTTAGATACTTCAAATTAACCACCCTTTGCCTTGATGTCAGCT
>NC_088241.1:65385134-65392634 GCF_036934945.1 Oncorhynchus masou masou | reverse complement strand
CATGTCTGAGAGAGAGAGAGAGAGAGAGGTAGAGAGAGAGGGAGGGAGGGAGTGAGGCAGGGAGGCAGGGAGGCAGGGAGGCAGGGAGGCAGGGAAAGAGAGAGAGATGGGGAGAGGGAGAGAGAGACGGGAGAGAGAGAGAGAACGATAGGCGGAGATGGGGAGGAGGGGGAGAGAGAAACGGGGGAGGGGGGAGAGAAAGGGGGGAGAGAGCTTAACCATACCACATTGTATGATACAGTACATAGCCAAGACACATGAGGACTGTGTAGTGGGCTGCTGCTGGTTGGCCATGAGCCACTGGGCATTAGGTACAGATTAGGGATATTCTGTTGCTGCTGTCCTGAAATACACTCCTGTCGAGGTTTCCCCCGCCTGTTCGGGCGGCGCTCTGCGGTCGTCGTCACCGGTCAACTAGCTCCCACTGAAAGTGGCTCCCCCGTCTGTTCGGGCGGTGCTCGGCGGTCGTCGTCACCGGTCAACTAGCTCCCACTGAAGGCGGCTCCCCCGTCTGTTCGGGCGGAGCTCGGCGGTCGTCGTCACCAGTCTACTAGCTCCCACTGAAGGTGGCTCCTCTCCCTGTTCGGGCGGCGCTCGGCGGTCGTCGTCACGAGCCTACTAGCTCCCACTGAAGGTGGCTTCTCTCCCTGTTCGGGCGGAGCTCGGCGGTCGTCGTCACCAGTCTACTAGCTCCCACTGAAGGTGGCTCCTCTCCCTGTTCGGGCGGCGCTCGGCGGTCGTCGTCACCGGTCTACTAGCTCCCACTGAAGGTGTCTCCTCTTCCTGTTCAGGCAGCGCTCGGCGGTCGTCGTCACCGGTCTACTACCTCCCACTGAAGGTGGCTCCTCTCCCTGTTCGGGCGGCGCTCGGCGGTCGTCATCACCGTCCTTCTAGAAGGTGGCTCCTCTCCCTGTTCTGGCGGCGCTCGGCGGTTGTCGTCACCGGTCTACTTGCTCCCACTGAAGGTGGCTCCTCTCCCTGTTCGGGCGGCTCTCGGCGGTCGTCATCACCGTCCTTCTAGAAGGTGTCTCCCCTGCCTGTCCGGGCGGCGCTCGGCAGTCGTCGTCACCGGTCTACTAGAAGGTGTCTCCCCTGCCTGTTCGGGCGGCGCTCGGCGGTCGTCGTCACCGGTCTACTAGAAGGTGTATCCCCTGCCTGTTCGGGCGGCGCTCGGCGGTCGTCGTCACCGGTCTACTAGAAGGTGTATCCCCTGCCTGTTCGGGCGGCGCTCGGCGGTCGTCGTCACCGGCCTACTAGAAGGTGTCTCCCCAGCATGTTCGGGCAGCGCTCGGCGGTCGTCGTCACCGGTCTACTAGCTCCCACTGAAGGTGGCTCCTCTCCCTGTTCGGGCTGCGCTCGGCGGTCGTCGTCACCGGTCTACTAGCTCCCACTGAAGGTGTCTCCTCTTCCTGTTCAGGCGGCGCTCGGCGGTCGTCGTCACCAGTCTACTAGCTCCCACTGAAGGTGGCACCTCTCCCTGTTTGGGCGGCGCTCGGCGGTCGTCATCACCGTCCTTCTAGAAGGTGGCTCCTCTCCCTGCTCTGGCGGCGCTCGGCGGTTGTCGTCACCGGTCTACTAGCTCCCACTGAAGGTGGCTCCTCTCCCTGTTCGGGCGGCGCTCGGCGGTCGTCATCACCGTCCTTCTAGAAGGTGTCTCCCCTGCCTGTTCGGGCGGCGCTCGGCGGTCGTCGTCACCGGTCTACTAGAAGGTGTCTCCCCTGCCTATTCGGGCAGCGCTCGGCGGTCGTCGTCACCGGTCCATTAGAAGGTGTCTCCCCTGCCTGTTCGGGCGGCGCTCGGCGGTCGTCGTCACCGGCCTACTAGAAGGTGTCTCCCCAGCATGTTCGGGGGGCGCTCGGCGGTCGTCGTCACCAGTCTACTAGCTCCCACTGAAGGTGGCTCCTCTCCCTGTTCGGGCGGCAATCGGCGGGCGTCGTCACCGGTCTACTAGGCGCCACCGATCCCTTTTTCGTTGTCTGTTTGTTTTTGTCTTATTAGTTTCACCCGTGTCCTTTTGCGTGTGCTTGATGGGCTTCCTTATTTAAAGTATAATATAGTATAGTATAGTAGACGCCCTTGTTTTGTGAAGGGATTGATTTTGTGTTACGTGTGTTCGTGTTTGTGTTCTGGACCTGGCA
Source organism: Oncorhynchus masou masou (assembly GCF_036934945.1). Lineage (NCBI taxonomy): Eukaryota > Metazoa > Chordata > Actinopteri > Salmoniformes > Salmonidae > Oncorhynchus > Oncorhynchus masou. The sequence continues at coordinate 65,390,496 of NC_088241.1, read as the reverse complement.
CCCTGTGTTTTGGGTGGTCATTTCCGCGACCTGTGTTGTGGGCATGTTTGTTTGTGCCGGATTAAAGTGCACTCTTTTCCTCTGCGCCTGATTCCTTCCTCACCGAGTCCTGCGTGACACTATTTGATTTTTTTTTAATTTAAAGGCTTCTAAAGTCTGTATTTTTCTCTTTCACATTTTGGACAAAAGGAAACATGTATCAACCAATACAAAAAATACCCAATCATTATAGTCCACATGATGTTTCACATCTCTTGTTTCTGCCGGGATATTTTCCTACTGTAGCAGAACTGGCTCAAATTCAGATCCTACACGTGTACAATACAGATTTACAGTCTGGTAAGTGAAACGGGGCTGTCCATGCTTTGCAGCATACTGTACACACAGACCCACTGTTATAATGCATGTACCAGCTGGTGGGATGGGCCCTTAATTGAAAAGGATTTATTTTTTTTGAGTGAAAGAAGGGAAGAGTTGGATGAAGTCCCCCCCCACCCCCCCTCGTCCCCCTCGTCCCCCCTCGTCCCCCCTCGTCCCCCTATTCCCCACTTGTCCCCCCTCGTCCCCCGCCCCCCCCTCGTCCCCCTCGTCCCCCTCGTACTCCCTCGTCCCCCTCGTCCCCCTCATCCCCCTCGTCCCCCTCATCCCCCTCGTCCCCCCTCGTCCTCCCTCGTCCTCCCTCGTCCCCCCTAAGCGAGAGAAGTAATGAAAAGAAAATAGCTTCTCTCCTCTTTACTGCCTGTGGAAGCCATAAAGCATTATGTGACGTGATGTAACAGACAGCTATAGCGGACCCAGCAGAGGCAGAGGGGATGAATAACTTTTCACATTACGACGCTTTACATCTGCTAAGAAGGTTTTCGGGCCAATTGGTCTGACGGAGAAAACGTCAGGAAGCCAATTGGATTAAACCTTATGGCCGCTCTGCTCTGTTCTCCGCGGCCTTCTAGGGTCTACCTTGAGGTGCAAGTAAAGCATCTCTAAGTCAGATTTATTGAGACGTGAAAGATGTACTTTAGCCTCTTTGTCTAAGTTCCAAATGGCACCCTACTGCAAGGGCCTAGTCAAAGCCCTTCCCGATACGGGATAGGGGATAAGGTATAGGGGATAGGGGATAGGAGATAGGAGATAGGGTATAGGAGATAGGGGATAGGGGATAGGAGATAGGGTATAGGAGATAGGGGATAAGGTCTAGGGGATAGGGGATAGGGGATAGGAGATAGGGTATAGGAGATAGGGGATAGGGGATAGGAGATAGGGTATAGGAGATAGGGGATAGGGGATAGGAGATAGGGGATAGGGGATAGGAGATAGGGTATAGGAGATAGGGGATAGGGGATAGGAGATAGGGTATAGGAGATAGGGGATAAGGTCTAGGGGATAGGGGATAGGGGATAGGGGATAGGGGATAGGGATAGGAGATAGGGTATAGGAGATAGGGGATAGGGGATAGGAGATAGGGTATAGGAGATAGGGGGTAGGGGATAGGAGATAGGGGATAGGAGATAGGGGATAGGGGATAGGAGATAGGGGATAAAGTCTAGGGGATAGGGGATAGGGGATAGGGGATAGGAGATAGGGTATAGGAGATAGGGGATAGGGGATAGGAGATAGGGGATAGGGGATATGAGATAGGGGATAAGGTAAAGGGGATAGGGGATGGGGATAGGGGATGGGGATAGGGGATAAGGTAAAGGTGATGGGGATAGGGGATGGGGATAGGGGATGGGGATAGGGTATAGAGGACAGGGAATAAGGTATAGGGGACAAGGTATAGGGGATGGGGATAAGGTATAGGGGATAGGGGATGGGGATAAGGTATAGGGGACAGGGGATGGGGATAAGGTATAGGGGACAGGGGATGGGGATAAGGTATAGGGGACAGGGGATGGGGATAAGGTATAGGGGACAGGGGATGGGGATAAGGTATAGGGGACAGGGGATGGGGATAAGGTATAGGGGACAGGGGATGGGGATAAGGTATAGGGGACAGGGGATGGGGATAAGGGGGATAGGGGACAGGGGATGGGGATAAGGTATAGGGGACAGGGGATGGGGATAAGGTATAGGGGACAGGGGATGGGGATAAGGTATAGGGGACAGGGGATGGGGATAAGGTATAGGGGACAGGGGATGGGGATAAGGTATAGGGGACAGGGGATGGGGATAAGGTATAGGGGATGGGGATAAGGTATAGGGGGGACAGGGGATGGGGATAAGGTATAGGGGACAGGGGATGGGGATAAGGTATAGGGGACAGGGGATGGGGATAAGGTATAGGGGACAGGGGATGGGGATAAGGTATAGGGGACAGGGGATGGGGATAAGGTATAGGGGACAGGGGATGGGGATAAGGTATAGGGGACAGGGGATGGGGATAAGGTATAGGGGACAGGGATGGGGATAAGGTATAGGGGATAGGGATGGGGATAAGGTATAGGGGACAGGGGATGGGGATAAGGTATAGGGGACAGGGGATGGGGATAAGGTATAGGGGACAGGGGATGGGGATAAGGTATAGGGGACAGGGGATGGGGATAAGGTATAGGGGACAGGGGATGGGGATAAGGTATAGGGGATAGGGGATGGGGATAAGGTATAGGGGACAGGGATGGGGATAAGGTATAGGGGACAGGGATGGGGATAAGGGGATGGGGATAAGGTATAGGGGACAGGGGATGGGGATAAGGTATAGGGGACAGGGGATGGGGATAAGGTATAGGGGACAGGGGATGGGGATAAGGTATAGGGGACAGGGGATGGGGATAAGGTATAGGGGACAGGGATGGGGATAAGGTATAGGGGACAGGGGATGGGGATAAGGTATAGGGGACAGGGGATGGGGATAAGGTGGGGATAGGGGACAGGGGATGGGGATAAGGTATAGGGGACAGGGGATGGGGATAAGGTATAGGGGACAGGGGATGGGGATAAGGTATAGGGGACAGGGGATGGGGATAAGGTATAGGGGACAGGGGATGGGGATAAGGTATAGGGGACAGGGGATGGGGATAAGGTATAGGGGACAGGGGATGGGGATAAGGTATAGGGGACAGGGGATGGGGATAAGGTATAGGGGACAGGGGATGGGGATAAGGTATAGGGGACAGGGGATGGGGATAAGGTATAGGGGACAGGGGATGGGGATAAGGTATAGGGGACAGGGGATGGGGATAAGGTATAGGGGACAGGGATGGGGATAAGGTATAGGGGACAGGGGATGGGGATAAGGTATAGGGGACAGGGGATGGGGATAAGGTATAGGGGACAGGGGATGGGGATAAGGTATAGGGGACAGGGGATGGGGATAAGGTATACAGGGGATGGGGATAAGGGGGGATGGGGATAAGGTATAGGGGACAGGGGATGGGGATAAGGTATAGGGGACAGGGGATGGGGATAAGGTATAGGGGACAGGGGATGGGGATAAGGTATAGGGGACAGGGGGATGGGGATAAGGTATAGGGGACAGGGGATGGGGATAAGGTATAGGGGACAGGGGATGGGGATAAGGTATAGGGGACAGGGGATGGGGATAAGGTATAGGGGATGGGGATAAGGGGATGGGGATAAGGTATAGGGGACAGGGGATGGGGATAAGGTATAGGGGACAGGGGATGGGGATAAGGTATAGGGGACAGGGGATGGGGATAAGGTATAGGGGACAGGGGATGGGGATAAGGTATAGGGGACAGGGGATGGGGATAAGGTATGGGGATAAGGTATAGGGGACAGGGGATGGGGATAAGGTATAGGGGACAGGGGATGGGGATAAGGTATAGGGGACAGGGGATGGGGATAAGGTATAGGGGACAGGGGATGGGGATAAGGTATAGGGGACAGGGGATGGGGATAAGGTATAGGGGACAGGGGATGGGGATAAGGTATAGGGGACAGGGGATGGGGATAAGGTATAGGGGACAGGGGATGGGGATAAGGTATAGGGGACAGGGGATGGGGATAAGGTATAGGGGACAGGGGATGGGGATAAGGTATAGGGGACAGGGGATGGGGATAAGGTATAGGGGACAGGGGATGGGGATAAGGTATAGGGGACAGGGGATGGGGATAAGGTATAGGGGACAGGGATGGGGATAAGGGGGGACAGGGGGGATAAGGTATAGGGGACAGGGGATGGGGATAAGGTATAGGGGACAGGGGATGGGGATAAGGTATAGGGGACAGGGGATGGGGATAAGGTATAGGGGACAGGGGATGGGGATAAGGTATAGGGGACAGGGGATGGGGATAAGGTATAGGGGACAGGGGATGGGGATAAGGTATAGGGGACAGGGGATGGGGATAAGGTATAGGGGACAGGGGATGGGGATAAGGTATAGGGGACAGGGGATGGGGATAAGGTATAGGGGATAGGGGATGGGGATAAGGTATAGGGGACAGGGGATGGGGATAAGGGGACATGGGGATAAGGGGGACAGGGGATGGGGATAAGGGGGGATAGGGGATGGGGATAAGGTATAGGGGACAGGGGATGGGGATAAGGTATAGGGGACAGGGGATGGGGATAAGGTATAGGGGACAGGGGATGGGGATAAGGTATAGGGGACAGGGGATGGGGATAAGGTATAGGGGACAGGGGATGGGGATAAGGTATAGGGGACAGGGGATGGGGATAAGGTATAGGGGACAGGGGATGGGGATAAGGTATAGGGGACAGGGGATGGGGATAAGGTATAGGGGACAGGGGATGGGGATAAGGTATAGGGGACAGGGGGGATGGGGATAATGGGGGATATAGGGGACAGGGGATGGGGATAAGGTATAGGGGACAGGGGATGGGGATAAGGTATAGGGGACAGGGGATGGGGATAAGGTATAGGGGACAGGGATGGGGATAAGGTATAGGGGACAGGGGATGGGGATAGGGGAGGTATAGGGGACAGGGGATGGGGATAAGGTATAGGGGACAGGGGATGGGGATAAGGTATAGGGGATAGGGGATGGGGATAAGGTATAGGGGACAGGGGATGGGGATAAGGTATAGGGGACAGGGGATGGGGATAAGGTATAGGGGACATGGGGATAAGGTATGGGGATAATAGGGGACAGGGGGATATATAGGGGACAGGGGATGGGGATAAGGTATAGGGGACAGGGGATGGGGATAAGGTATAGGGGACAGGGGATGGGGATAAGGTATAGGGGACAGGGGATGGGGATAAGGTATAGGGGACAGGGGATGGGGATAAGGTATAGGGGACAGGGGATGGGGATAAGGTATAGGGGACAGGGATGGGGATAAGGTATAGGGGACAGGGGATGGGGATAAGGTATAGGGGACAGGGGATGGGGATAAGGTATAGGGGACAGGGGATGGGGATAAGGTATAGATACAGGGGAT
>NC_088241.1:65375134-65380134 GCF_036934945.1 Oncorhynchus masou masou | reverse complement strand
CTACAGGGTCTAATACAGGGTCTAATACAGGTTCAACTACAGGGTCAACTACAGGGTCTAATACAGGGTCTAATACAGGGTCTAATACAGGGTCTAATACAGTGTCAGCTACAGGGTTTAACACAGGGTCAACTACAGGGTCTAATGCAGGGTCAACTACAGGGTCTAATACAGGGTCAACTACAGGGTTTAATGCAGGGTCAACTACAGGGTTTAACATAGGGTCAACTAGATGGTCTAATACAGGGTCAACTACAGGGTCAACTACAGGGTCTAATACAGGGTCAATTCCAGGGTCAACTACAGGGTCTAATGCTGGGTCAACAACAGGGAATAATGCAGGGTCTAATACAGGATCTAAATCAAGTTCAACTACAGTGTCTAACACACGGTTAACTACGGGGTCAACTACAGGGTATAATACAGGGTCTAATACAGGGTCAACTACAGGGTCTAATACAGGGTCTAATACAGGGTCAACTACAGGGTCTAACACAGGGTCTAATACAGGGTCAACTACAGGGTCAACTACAGTGTCTAATACAGGGTCAATTCATGGGTCAACTACAGGGTCTAATGCTGGGTCAACAACAGGGAATAATGCAGGGTCTAATACAGGGTCTAAATCAAGTCAACTACAGGGTCTAATACAGGGTCTAATACAGGGTCAACTACAGGGTGTAATACGGGTCAACTACAGGGTCTAATACAGGGTCTAATACAGGGTCAACTACAGGGTCTAATACAGGGTCTAATACAGGGTCAACTACAGGGTCTAATACAGGGTCTAATACAGGGTCAACTACAGGGTCTAATACAGGGTCTAATACAGGGTCTAATACAGGGTCAACTACAGGGTGTAATACAGGGTCAACTACAGGGTCTAATACAGGGTCAACTACAGGGTCTAATACAGGGTCTAATACAGGGTCTACTACAGGGTCTAATACAGGGTCAACTACAGGGTCTAATACAGGGTCTAATACAGGGTCAACTACAGGGTCTAATACAGGGTCTAATACAGGGTCTACTACAGGGCATAATACATGGACAACTACAGGGTCAACTACAGGGTCTAATACAGGGTCTAATACAGGGTCAACTACAGGGTCTAACACAGGGTTAATATGGGTCAACTACAGGGTCTAATACAGGGTCAACTACAGGGTATAATACATGGTCAACTACAGGGTCAACTACAGGGTCTAATACAGGATCTAATACAGGGTCAACTACAGGGTATAATACATGGTCAACTACAGGGTCAACTACAGGGTCTAATACAGGGACAACTACAGGGTCAACTACAGGGTCTAATACAGGGTCTACTACAGGGTCTAATACAGGGTCTAATACAGGGTCAACTACAGGGCATAATACATGGACAACTACAGGGTCAACTACAGGGTCTAATACAGGATCTAATACAGGGTCAACTACAGGGTCTAACACAGGGTTAAATACGGGGTCAACTACAGGGTCTAATACAGGGTCAACTACAGGGTATAATACATGGTCAACTACAGGGTCAACTACAGGGTCTAATACAGGATCTAATACAGGGTCAACTACAGGGTATAATACATGGTCAACTACAGGGTCAACTACAGGGTCTAATACAGGGACAACTACAGGGTCAACTCCAGGGTCTAATACAGGGTCTAATACAGTGTCTAATGCAGGGTCAACTACAAGGTCAACTTCAGGTTCAACTACATGGTCTACTATAGCAGAACCCTCAATAACCCTGACACCACTGTCTCAGTAACAAGAACAGGAGAAATGCTGTGATTAAAAAATGTACAGAAAACATTGCACCTACAAATATTCCAAAATATTAAAGATATTTCAAATGTCATGTTATGTGTGCAAAAAGTTCATGTACAAAAGGTAAAATAAATAAACATAAATATGGGATGTATTTACAATTGTGTTTGTTCTTCACTGGTTGTGCACTGCACTTCTTGTGGCAACAGGTCACAAATCTTGCTGCTGTGATGCACACTGTGGTATTTCATCCAATTGATATGGAACTTTATCAAAATTGGATTTGTTTTCAAATTCTTTGTGGATCTTTGTAATCTGAGGGAAATATGTCTCTCTAATATGGTCATACATTTGGGAGGATGTTAGGAAGTGAAGCTTAGTTTCCATCTCATTTTGATGGCAGTGTAGACATAGCCTGTCTTCTCTTGAGAGCCATGTCTGCCTACGGCGGACTTTCTCAATAGCAAGGCTATGCTCGCTGAGTCTGTACATAGTCAAAGCTTTTCTTAATTTTGGGTCAGTCTCTCTCTCTCTGTCTCTACTCTTTCTATCTCTGTCTCTCTCTCTCTCTCTCTCTCTCTCTCTCTCTGTCTCTCTCTCTCTCTCTTGTCTCTCTCTCTCTCTCTGTCCCTCGCTCTCTCTCTCTCTCTCTGTCTCTATCTGTTTGTCTCTATCTTTACTCGTTCTAATTTCTCTCTTTTTCTCTTTCTCTGTGCGTATGTTTGTGTTGATAACTCTCTGTCACACAATCTCGTTCTCTCTTTTTGAAAAAGCATTTCTTTAAGATAACTATAAAACAATATTTACATAATTTACATTGGACTTCATTCACTGCATGTCATTACCTCATCAGAAGTTGAATTCCCAACCTACAAGAGCGTGAAATGACTTAAATGTAATGTAAATGTAAAATATATGAGAAACCCAACCTACAGCGTGAAGGATTCCTCTATTCTGCTATAGATGCAGTATTGCTGTCATACTACAATTGGAGACAGTATGAGGTGAGAACTTGCTATCCCGAATAGCACATCGCATCACTTAGACAATAGCCATAAATAGAGTCTGTCCCATTGTGAGTAGTGAGTCACAGAATCCCCCCCTGCATCTGTCACACACACACACACACACACACACACACACACACACACACACACACACACACACACACACACACACACACACACACACACACCGAGATCAGATGGCACACAATATTGACCATATTGACACATTCACAGCACAAATTTGATGGGGGTGGGGGCCAAGCCCTCAGCATGAGAGGCCGGAAATTCTACTCATTTAGCCATGGGGCAGAGAGGAAAATTAGGTTTTTTTGCAGCTAATTTCCTGCCATTCTACACATTTTGCTATAGGGTGGCAAGATGGGGTGGTAGGTGGCCTAGTGGTTAGAGTATAGCGGTGGCAGGGTAGCCTAGTGGTTACAGCATTGGACTAGTAACCGGAAGGTTGCAAGTACAAATCCCCGAGTTGATAAGGTACAAATCTGTCGTTGTGCCCCTGAACAGACAGTTAACCCACTGTCATTGAAAATAAGAATTTATTCTTAACTGACTTGCCAAGTAAAATAAAAAATATATGTTTGCAGTTTTTAACATGGTATCTGTAACGGGATTCTTCCGGACCAAAATGCAGCATGGTTAGAATTCATGGTTCTTTAATAATGAAAATATACATGAATAAACTACAAAAACAAGAAACGTGAAAACCCAAAACAGTCCCGTGTGGTACAAACACTGACACAGGAGACAACCACCCACAAAACAGGCTACCAAAATATGGTTCCCAATCAAGAGACAAATGACTAACACCTGCCTCTGATTGAGAACCATATCAGGCCCAAACACAGATACAGACAAACTAGACATCCAACATAGAATGCCCACTCAGATCACACCCTGACCAAACAAAACATACAAACATACAAAGCAAACTATGGTCAGGGTGTGACAGTATCTGAGTGAGGCTGACTAACAATATCAATGGGGGCCCCCTGGCCAGTAATTCCACCATGATAACAAGTTTCGATAGCTGGCCAATAAACTAATATAGCAATTTAAAAAATGTTAGCTGACATGAGCTAATTGAGTGACTGTCAGTGACTGACATAACATGAGAAAAACTGCTGAGGCACAACCACATTTTTTTATTTAATTTTATTTTATTTAATTTTCTAACTGTGAACAGTAACGTGCTGACTAAACTGCCCGCGTTGAGCGCGCGAGCATTGCAAAATAAATGTACACATACATGTTATTTAAATAATTTCATCCATACGGATCGCTTGACACGCTGTAAGCCACTCCCATCTCCTCATTGGTTTTTAGGAGCATATACCCACGTGGGTGATTGAAAGACGAACTGAGGTTCACACTCCATTCCAGTTGGTGGTGGTAATGCACCTTAAAGTTGGTTGCCAACCTCCATATAAAGTCCAAAGGAGAAGAAGAGGAAGAAGACTGAACAAGGAGAGATTCATCAAAGAAAACAAACTAAAACAAACTATGTTTCTCCTTTTATCTGTGGATAAATTGTCTGAGAAGAGAAACACGCATCATTTTGTTTTTTTTGTGTGACTCAAAACGTCTACAAAGAGCCAGCAAAATAAAAGGGAAAATAACATCTTAAAATGTTTACCTCCCAGGACAAATGAACTAGCAACAGCTAGCTAGCTAAATGTCGCGAAAGGTTTCATGTGTGTTTTCCATCTGTCCCCAAATATATATATGATTGGTTCACAGTTGGTTGTTGGTATTTTAACCTGAGTGTCATAAACTCGTCTGGTAGAGGGATAGACAAAATCAACATGCAGACGATGGCAGACGCAAACGCCGAGCCAGTATGAACAGCATGTAAGTTAAGACCCCGACCGAGTGGAAATCGATCTTCCTTCAAAACGGGGGGGTCGCCAGGTTCCCATCCCTGCTAAGACAAACACAGCAGAGAAAAACGTACAGGAAGTCTTTGTCTGACTCCGAAAATGGCCCTCTGTTCCCTATATGGTGCACTACTTTTAACCAGAGCAATATAGGGAATAGGGAATAGAGCCCTATGTAGGGATTAGGGCACTATATACAGAATAGGGTGCTATATAGGGAATAGGGCACTATATACAGAATAGGGTGCTATAGAGGGAATAGGGCGCTATATACAGAATAGGGTGCTATAGAGGGAATAGGGCGCTATATACGGAATAGGGCACTATATACGGA
>NC_088241.1:65342634-65370134 GCF_036934945.1 Oncorhynchus masou masou | reverse complement strand
GGGAACAGACCTCGGTTATAACCACACACACACACACACACACACACACACACACACAAACTCTCACAAACTCACACACACACACACACACACACACAAAACAATTTTCTTTCTGTCTTCGGGTGACATTATGGTAAGCAGCATCTTTACCGTTCATTGGTCGAAAAAACAAAACATAGAACAATGTTTTTGTTTGTTAAGAAAATGTTTTTAATTTTCAAAGAATGATAACAGACTCTCTGCCAATATCAGTCTGATCCCCTTTCTGTATACCGAGAGAAAACATGAGAGAGAGAAGGGACAAGATATGAGAAATCTCACTCCACTAGTGTTTCATGATTTGGGGGGAGGTGATTGGGGGCTGGTTTCATGATTTGGGGGGAGCTGAGTGGGGCTGGTTTCATGATTTGGGGGAGGTGAGTGGGGACTGGTTTCATGATTTGGGGGAGCTGAGTGGGGGCTGGTTTCAGTTTCCTGATTTGGGGGAGCCGAGTGGGGGCTGGTTTCATGATTTGGGGGACTGGTTGGTTTCATGATTTGGGGGAGGTGAGTGGGGGCTGGTTTCATGATTTGGGGGGAGCTGAGTGGGGGCTAGTTTCATGATTTGGGGGGAGCTGAGTGGGGGCTGGTTTCATGATTTGGGAGTAACTGAGTGGGGGCTGGTTTCATGATTTGGGGGAGCTGAGTGGGGGCTAGTTTCATGATTTGGGGGGAGCTGAGTGGGGGCTGTTTCATGATTTGGGGGGAGCTGAGTTGGGGGCTAGTTTCATGATTTGGGGGAGCTGAGTTGGGGGCTGGTTTCATGATTTGGGAGTAACTGAGTAGGGGCTGGTTTCAGATTTGGGGGAGCTGAGTTAGGGGCTGGTTTCATGATTTGGGGGAGGTGAGTGGGGGCTGGTTTCATGATTTGGGGGGAGCTGAGTGGGGGCTGGTTTCATGATTTGGGGGGAGGTGAGTTGGGGCTGGTTTCATGATTTGGGGGGAGGTGAGTGGGGGCTGGTTTCATGATTTGGGGGTAACTGAGTTGGGGCTGGTTTTATTATTTTTGGGGAGCTGAGTTGGGGCTGATTATGCTCAGCTAGACAAAGGAAGACAAGGGGGGGATTGGGGAGTCTTGTGTTTTGCTTCTCTTCAAGGCCCTGTTTGTGTTTCTGTTCGGGCGGACGGAGGAGGGGAGGGGCGTGCGGCTTGGGAGGTGGGGACCAAAATGTTATTTGTGCTGTTTTCACTGGGGTAAGGGTTAGCGTGGTCAGGGAGGGTTAGCCCAAACCCACTCACACCAATAGTGAACTACTTTTGACCACAGGGTGCCGTTTGGGACAAAGCCCCTCACAGAACCAGATACATTACAAGATAGTTTTAACCACCTATAGGCTAAACGAATAGAAAATCATCTTTAACTAGTGAATATATCATAGTCAACACTGTTGATGTTTCAAACACATCGCCACTTAGAAGAAAATATGTAATTGGAAGAGATATAGATGATGACAAAGTGTATTAGTCATTGAACAGACTCTCTGATCCAGAGACACTTACAGTAGTGAGTCATTTAGCAGACTCTCTGATCCAGAGTCACTACAGTAGTGAGTCATTTAACAGACTCTCTGATCCGGAGTCACTACAGTAGTGAATCATTTAACAGACTCTCTGATCCGGAGTCACTACAGTAGTGAGTCATTTAACAGACTCTCTGATCCAGAGCCACTACAGTAGTGAGTCATTTAACAGACTCTCTGATCCAGAGCCACTACAGTAGTGAGTCATTTAACAGACTCTCTGATCCAGAGAAACTACAGTAGTGAGTCATTTAGCAGACTCTCTGATCCAGAGCCACTACAGTAGTGAGTCATTTAACAGACTCTCTGATCCAGAGACACTTACAGTAGTGAGTCATTTAGCAGACTCTCTGATCCAGAGCCACTACAGTAGTGAGTCATTTAGCAGACTCTCTGATCCAGAGACACTTACAGTAGTGAGTCATTTAGCAGACTCTCTGATCTAGAGACACTACAGTAGTGAGTAATTTAGCAGACTCTCTTATCCAGAGACACTACAGTAGTGAGTCATTTAACAGACTCTCTGATCAGAGACACTACAGTAGTGAGTCATTTAACACACTCTCTGATCCAGAGACACTACAGTAGTGAGTCATTGAACAGACTCTCTGATCCAGAGACACTACAGTAGTGAGTCATTTAACAGACTCTCTGATCAGAGACACTACAGTAGTGAGTCATTTAACAGACTCTCTGATCCAGAGACACTACAGTAGTGAGTCATTTAACAGACTCAACTTACAGTAGTGAGTAATTTAGCAAAACCTCTGATCCAGAGCACCTTAGTGTATTCATCTTCAGACAGCTAGGTGGGACAACCACATATCACATGCATAGTGAGTCCAATTCTCAATGTTGTTGTTGCTGTTGTTGGGGGGGGTCAAGGTGAGGAGGGGGATTATTTAAGTTGTTGTGCGGCTGCTCGGCCATGGAAACCCATTTCATGATGCTCCTGGCGAACAGTTATTGTGCTGACGTTGCTTCCAGAGGCTGTTTGGAACTCGGTAGTGAGGGTTGCAACCGAGGACAGAGGATTTTTACACGCTACAAGCTTCAGCACTTAGCTTGTGTGGTCTACCACTTTGCAGCTGAGCCGTTGTTGCTCCTATAAGTTTCCACTTCACAATAACAGCACTTACAGTCGAACGGGGGGCAGCTCTAGCAGCGCAGTAATGTGACAAACTGACATGTTGGAAAGGTGGCATCCTATGACGGTGCCATGTTGAAAGTCACTGAGCTCTTCAGTACGGGCCCTTCTACTGCCAATGTTTGTCTATGGAGATTGCATGGCTCTGTGCTCAATTTTATACATCTGACAGCAACGGGTTTGACTAAAATAACCGAATCCATTCATTTGAAGTCTTCTAGCTATAGAATGATTGAAAACCATCGTCGTATAAGAAAATAAATCTGTCAAAACATAATTTAATCAAACAGTTATCACCAATATCATTGTGAAGAATTACATTAACATCCACCAAGAGTCATATCCAACCGCTCCCTCTTCATCTGACGGCAGAAGGAAGCACACATTCTGAGTCCTTGGTAGATCTACCCCCTCTGCCCCCCGTACCCCCCCCCCCCGCCCCAGAGGGCCCAGCTCTGAAAGAGAGGCCGACACTGATGACTGTGTGGATAAAGGGAGAAAGAAAGCAAAGAAACACAAGTGGGATAAAGAGTGTGGCGGTCCCTGGTGACGAGGCAGCAGACGAGGCCAGTCCAGTGTCGGTTTCCCCCCGATCCGGAAGCGGCCCGTTTCCCCTAGCTACAAGCTTTTCCTGAAAAATAAAGAAATCATTAGAAAGATGACAGCTGGTTCGAGCCACAAATGAAACCCTATTCTACATAGTGCACTAGTTTTAACCAGGGATCTGGTCAAAAATAGTGCACTGTAGTGGACTATACAGGGAGTAGGGTGCCATTTGGAACGCTGATCCTAGTCTGAGCTAGCCTGGCTGTGGAGGGCCCACAGGACCCGGGACCAGTCTGGGACTGAGTGAGCTGCCACTGACTATTAGGTAGCAGGGCTTTAGTTCAGCATCACCTCCTGTATATGGTAACTGCTAGGCTATAGCTTTCTCTTTCTCTTACCCTCTCTCTCTCCAGTTAGCTCCCATTCCATTCTCTATGACTCTGGGGTGGGGTAGTCTCTGGGGTGGGGTAGTCTCTCTCTCTCTGTCTGTCTCGCTCTCTCTCTCTCTCTCTCTCTCTCTCTCTCTCTCTCTCTCCCTCTCCCTCTCCCTCTCTCTCTCTCTCTCTCTCTCTCTCCCTCTCCCTCTCTTTCTCTGTCTCTTTCTTTCTCTCTCTCGCTCTCTCTCTCTGTCTCATTCTGCTTCATTCTATTCCTTCACTCAAGTACAAATGGAGGAAGAGAAAAGGGGAGGAGGAGCCCAGAAATAATGACGAAAGCCTCCGGGTCTCGTTTGGCAGTGATCCCTCTCAACTTATGGCGTGTTGCATCACCGGCGTTGTGTCGGCCCAAGCACCGCCACATTCCACCCAACGAGTCATTCTCATCCTCAAGCATTTCCTCTTTGAGCCATCGCTTACTTTTAAGGACCTGCGTCCCAATTGACACCCTATTCCCTACGTAATGCACTACTTTAGCCTGAGATTCATCCCAAATGGCACCCTATTCCCTACGTAGTGCACTACTTTAGCCTGAGATACATCCCAAATGGAACCCTATTCACTACGTAGTGCACTACTTTTTGACCAGGGCCCATAAGGCCCCCCATAGAGTAGGGATCCATTCAGGATGCAGCCTGTGTCTGCCAGACAGATGTAGCCTAAGAACCAGAGGACTTAGGGAGCATTAAGGACTTGACCTGCGCCGAAACGATTACGCTATAAGACTGCCATTTTGAAGTTGATCCCAAAAGATAAGCTTTTAAGAGCAAGATGAGACTATAGAGAGTAAATAGTTAGTGTCCTGGGGGGAAGAAAGATGCTGTTATTATATATTTATTTGGGGGGGGGGGGGTTTAAGATGGGGCTGTAGGCTCAAACCTCAACCAGGAAGTACTGTCTTGATAACATCTTAATGCTACAACAACAACAACAACAACAACAACAAAAACCATTAAGAGTTTTGTTTTCAAAAGAAGTTAGATGGTTATATACACTGTCTGCATCTGTTGAAGAAAGATAGAATGTGATTTTTACACATTTCTACAGCAGACAAGCATCCTTTATCCAGAAGGACATAAGGCCTGTTCACACTAGCATTACTAGTGAACGGTTGCTTATGTAATTGCTACCCCAGAATGAGCACGATTCTATGCGTAGTCACTTTAATTCTACCTACATGTACATATTACCTCAATTTTCTCAACTAACCGGTGCCCCCTCACATTGACTCGGTACCGGTACCCCCTGTATATAGCCTCCACATTGACTCTGTACCGGTACCCCCTGTATATAGCCTCCATATTGACTCTGTACCGGTACCCCCTGTATATAGACTCCACATTGACTCTGTACCGGTACCCCCTGTATATAGCCTCCACATTGACTCTGTACTGGTACCCCCTGTATAAAGCCTCCACATTGACTCTGTACCGGTACCCCCTGTATATAGCCTCCACATTTACTCTGTACCGGTACCCCCTGTATATAGCCTCCACATTGACTCTGTACCGGTACCCCCTGTATATAGCCTCCACATTTACTCTGTACCGGTACCCCCTGTATATAGCCTCCACATTGACTCTGTACTGGTACCCCCTGTATAAAGCCTCCACATTGACTCTGTACCGGTACCCCCTGTATTTAGCCTCCACATTGACTCTGTACCGGTACCTCCTGTATATAGTCTGCACATTGACTCTGTACCGGTACCCCCTGTATATAGTCTCCACATTGACTCTGTACCGGTACCCCCTGTATATAGCCTCCACATTGACTCTGTACCAGTACCCCCTGTATATAGCCTCCACATTGACTCTGTACCGGTACCCCCTGTATATAGCCTCCACATTAACTCTGTACCGGTACCCCCTGTATATAGCCTCCATATTGACTCTGTACCGGTACCCCCTGTATATAGCCTCCACATTGACTCTGTACCGGTACCCCCTGTATATAGCCTCCACATTAACTCGGTACCGGTACCCCCTGTATATAGTCTGCACATTGACTCTGTACCGGTACCCCCTGTATATAGCCTCCACATTGACTCTGTACCGGTACCCCCTGTATATAGCCTCCACATTGACTCTGTACCGGTACCCCCTGTATATAGCCTCCACATTGACTCTGTACCGGTACCCCCTGTATATAGCCTCCACATTGACTCTGTACCGGTACCCCCTGTAAAAAGCCTCTACATTGGTTTAGTGTTAGTATATATTGTGGCCTTGCTTGTTATTTTACTGCTGCTCCTTAATTATTTATTGCTTTTATTTTCAAAGTTAAAAAATTCACTTATCTATTATTTTAACTTTTTCTTAACATTTTAATGGACTGTTGGTTAAGGGCTTATAAGTAAGCATTTCACTGTAAGGTCTACAGCTGTTGTATTCAGCATTTCACTGTTAGGTGTGATAACTATTACAGGTGTTTGCTGGTTTGGAAATGGGGGTGTGGGGGGGGGGTAGAGACGACCTGCAGGTGTCCAGGTGCTGCGTCTCCGTTGCCATGCCGATTAGGAGCGGCAGAGGTTTTCTCACCTGCTAGCCCTTACTCATGGAGATTAATGTGGCAATAGAAACAAGACACACACACACACACACACGCACGCACGCAAGCACGCACGCACATCTAACCCACAAACACACACACACACACACAAACACAAACACACACAAACCCACACCACACGCACGCACGCACATCTAACACACAAACACACACACACACACACACCCTGTCCCCTCCAATAGGGACTGATAAAAGAAAGGACACACCGGGCTCCTCATGGTCAGCGCTGCAACCACTAACGTGTGTGTGTGTGTGTGTGTGTGTGTGTGTGTGTGTGTGTGTGTGTGTGTGTGTGTGTGTGTGTGTGTGTGTGTGTGTGTGTGTGTGTGTGTGTGTGTGCGTGCGTGCGTGTGTGTGTAAAGAGAAGGTTAACTGTTACTTGACGATGTCATTGATAAACATGGAGTTATTTTTGTAGAGGCCTTACAGATGAGCTACACCGTCAACAGGACGTCAGAGCAGTATTGACCTGCTACACTACACCGTCAACAGGAAGTCAGCCCAGTATTGACCTGCTACACTACACCGTCAACAGGAAGTCAGCCCAGTAATGACCTGCTACACTACACCGTCAACAGGACACCAGCGCAGTAATGACCTGCTACACTACACCGTCAACAGGAAGTCAGCGCAGTAATGACCTGCTACACTACACCGTCAACAGGAAGTCAGCCCAGTAATGACCTGCTACACTACACCGTTAACAGGAAGTCAGCGCAGTAATGACCTGCTACACTACACCGTCAACAGGAAGTCAGCCCAGTAATGACCTGCTACACTACACCGTCAACAGGAACTCAGCCCAGTATTGACCTGCTACACTACACCGTCAACAGGAAGTCAGCGCAGTAATGACCTGCTACACTACACCGTTAACAGGAAGTCAGCGCAGTAATGACCTGCTACACTACACCGTCAACAGGAAGTCAGCCCAGTAATGACCTGCTACACTACACCGCCAACAGGAAGTCAGCCCAGTAATGACCTGCTACACTACACCGTCAACAGGAAGTCAGCCCAGTAATGACCTGCTACACTACACCGCCAACAGGAAGTCAGCCCAGTAATGACCTGCTACACTACACCGTCAACAGGAAGTCAGCGCAGTAATGACCTGCGTCACCAGAGACGTAAACAAATTCATGCCCAATTGATCTCTTCTCGATCGATTGACTGGGTCCAACATGGCTATGTGACTATATGGCTATATGACAACCACCATATTTCTCCTGAATATCTTTCTCAAGACAACAAAAATTAAGTTGAGTAAAAATTATACAACCATCTGCACTCAATAAATTTACCGTGCTCATTACTCAACAATTGAACAGTAGCTCGCTAGCTTTTTGTACTTTGTAGGCCAGAACAAATTCACAATTATTGATTTTGTTGACAAAACCAGACAAGATGAGGCGAAGCGAGAGGGTCAACTCCCCGTCAAAATCTGTCCACGGGGAACACAACGATAAATAGACTGATAAGCAGACCGCCTGCCTCCCCGCCTTTAGGACAACGACTCCCGTTGTTAGGGGTGGAGACATGAGCATCTCGTCATTATATACAGCATCTCTGACATACCTGGTTCTCTGGGCGACGGATACTACAGCATTCCGTGCCATTTCTTTGGACAAAGCATCCATGTGTTGGTGCTGTGGTGCTTCTGAAACGGGTGTCATCCAAATCTGAATATTAATTCCAAGGAGGATTGACAGAGGGGGGTCTACTCTTCAGCATCCTCTGCCTCGAAAGATAATGCAAGGCAGACCGTCATCTCCGCAACTTCCGCTCCGTTCATCAGTTGTTTAACATTTAAACGTTCCTAAAAAAGCATTGATTGAAACGTTCTGACCTTTATTTCCTTTGTTTTGTCTTTATTTAGTATGGTCAGGGTGTGAGTTGGGTGGGCAGTCTATGTTTTGTTTTTCTATATTTAGGTTTCTGTTTCGGCCTCGTATGGTTCTCAATCAGAGGCAGGTGTCATTAGTTGTCTCTGATTGAGAATCATACTTAGGTAGCCTGGGTTTCACTGTGTGTTTGTGGGTGATTGTTCCTGTCTCTGTGTTTGCACCAGATAGGACTGTTTGGGGTTTTCACATTTCTTGTTTTATGTAGTCAGTTGTTCATGTGTACATTACGTATTAAAAGGAACCATGGACACTTACCACGCCGCATATTGGTCCTCTGATCCTTTTCACCTCTCCTCTTCGGAAGAAGAGGAGGAAATCCCTGACATTGATACTATAGATATAACATCCTACCACCAATTATGAGCTAGGAAGACCACGCTTCAATTTTGGAATGTGTTTTTGATAATAATAATAATGTAATTATCATTAATAACAGAATTAATAACGGAATTACCGTTATTAATGTTTTTATTACATTACAATAATATGACGATGATTGAAATGTGTTTTAACCAGGGATACACCACACAACCAGGGAGACACCACACAACCAGGGAGACACTACACAACCAGGGAGACACCACACAACCAGGGAGACACCACACAACCAGGGAGACACCACACAACCAGGGAGACACTACACAACCAGGGAGACACTACACAACCAGGGAGACACCACACAACCAGGGATACACTACACAACCAGGGAGACACCACACAACCAGGGAGACACCACACAACCAGGGAGACACTACACAACCAGGGAGACACCACACAACCAGGGAGACACCACACAACCAGGGATACACCACACAACCAGGGAGACACCACACAACCAGGGAGACACCACACAACCAGGGAGACACCACACAACCAGGGAGAGACTACACAACCAGGGAGACACCACACAACCAGGGAGACACCACACAACCAGGGATACACTACACAACCAGGGAGACACCACACAACCAGGGATACACTACACAACCAGGAGACACCACACAACCAGGGATACACCACACAACCAGGGAGACACTACACAACCAGGGAGACACCACACAACCAGGGATACACTACACAACCAGGGAGACACCACACAACCAGGAAGACACCACACAACCAGGGAGGCACTACACAAGCAGGGAGACACCACACAACCAGGGAGACACCACACAACCAGGGAGACACCACACAACCAGGGAGAGACTACACAACCAGGGAGACACCACACAACCAGGGAGACACCACACAACCAGGGATACACTACACAACCAGGGAGACACCACACAACCAGGGATACACTACACAACCAGGGAGACACCACACAACCAGGGATACACCACACAACCAGGGAGACACTACACAACCAGGGAGACACCACACAACCAGGGATACACTACACAACCAGGGAGACACCACACAACCAGGAAGACACCACACAACCAGGGAGGCACTACACAACCAGGGATACACCACACTAACAGGGAGACACCACACAACCAGGGAGACACTACACAACCAGGGAGACACTACACAACCAGGGAGACACCACACAACCAGGGAGACACTACACAACCAGGGATACACCACACTAACAGGGAGACACCACACAACCAGGGAGACACCACACAACCAGGGAGACACCACACAACCAGGGATACACTACACAACCAGGGATACACTACACAACCAGGGAGACACCACACAACCATGGAGACACCACACAACCAGGGAGACACCACACAACCAGGGATACACTACACAACCAGGGAGACACCACACAACCAGGAAGACACCACACAACCAGGGAGACACTACACAACCAGGGATACACCACACTAACAGGGTAGACACCACACAACCAGGGAGACACCACACAACCAGGGAGACACCACACAACCAGGGATACACTACACAACCAGGGATACACTACACAACCAGGGAGACACCACACAACCAGGGAGACACCACACAACCAGGAAGACACCACACAACCAGGGAGACACCACACAACCAGGGATACACCACACAACCAGGGAGACACTACACAACCAGGGAGACACCACACAACCAGGGATACACCACACAACCAGGGAGACACTACACAACCAGGGATACACCACACAACCAGGGAGACACCACACAACCAGGGAGACACCACACAACCAGGGAGTCACCACACAACCAGGGAGACACCACACAACCAGGGAGACACCACACAACCAGGGATACAACACACAACCAGGAGACACCACACATCCAGGGAGACACCACAAAACCAGGGATACAACAGGGAGACACTACAAGGGAGACACACAACCAGGGAGACACTACACAACCAGGGAGACACCACACAACCAGGGATACACCACACAACCAGGGAGACACCACACAACCAGGGATACACCACACAACCAGGGAGACACCACACAACCAGGGAGACACCACACAACCAGGGAGACCTTATACAACCAGGGAGACACCACACAACCAGGGAGACACTACACAACCAGGGATACACTACATAACCAGGGAGAGACTACGCAACCAGGGAGACACTACACAACCAGGGAGACACCACACAACCAGGGAGACACCACACAACCAGGGAGACACCACACAACCAGGGAGACACTACACAACCAGGGAGACACTACACAACCAGGGAGACACTACACAACCAGGGAGACACTACACAACCAGGGAGACACTACACAACCAGGTAGACACCACACAACCAGGGAGAGACTACACAACCAGGGAGAGACTACACAACCAGGGAGACACTACACAACCAGGGAGACACTACACAACCAGGGAGACACTACACAACCAGGGATACACTACACAACCAGGGATACACCACACAACCAGGGAGACACCACACTAACAAGGAGACACCATACTTCCCTAGTGTTTCTCATTGGCCTCTCCTAGACTAGAGACTGTAATCTCATTGGCCTCTCCTAGACTAGAGACTGTAATCTCATTGGGCCTCTCCTAGAGTAGAGCCTGTCTTCTCATTGGGCCTCTCCAAGACTAGAACATTTCTTCTCATTGGTTCTCTCCTAGACTAGAAGCCTATCCTACACAACTATTTCTCATTGGTCATCTCCTAGACTAGAGCCTGACATCTCATTGGGCCTCTCCTAGACTAGAACATTTCTTCTCATTGGTCCTCTCCTAGACTAGAAGCCTATCCTACACAACTGTTTCTCATTGGGCCTCTCCTAGACTAGAGACTGTCTTCTCATTGTGCCTCTCCTAGACTAGAACATTTCTTCTCATTGGGCCTCTCCTAGACTAGAGCCTGTCTGCATCCCAGAGAGCATTGACTGAAAAATCAATTTGGGACACTAAGCCCTTAATGACCTAGGAATCCTGAGGTGGAGCAAGTACACTGTCATCCCCCCTAAACCCTGATGCGTTTTGGCCCCCTCTAACTCCCTAGGGCGCGTAGGTTGAATCGCAATTGGCACCCTGTTCCCTAAAAAGTACACTACTTTTGAACATAGGGCTCTGGTTTCTGGTCAAAAGTAGTGCACTATTTAAGGGGATTACATTCCCATATGGGACACAACCTATAGACACTTCCACATGGTCCTAATCACTCATATGGTGCTGTTTACCAGGCCTGTTAGACACTCTGATACATCATCAGACTCCCTGGTTCAGTTATCCAACTCCTCTCCTCTCTCAAAGTCCCTGCGTCTTTTTTTAATCAGAACTGATATGCGCTATTAGAGGGAATTCACTGTGTAGTTTGTGTTGACATGAAAAGCGGTTGGTCGGTCTGTTTGCAGGAATGTAAATGATTGGGTTTCGGAAAGCAGTGTCATCATCAGTGTTAAGACCAGGGGAAATGATACAAGGTGGTGAATTTCAATTAAGAAACAGAGACAGAGAACGATGTGCTTCAGAGACAGAGAACGACATGCTTCAGAGACAGAACGACATGCTTCAGAGACAGAACGACATGCTTCAGATATAGAGAACGACATGCTTCAGATATAGAGAACGACATGCTTCAGAGACAGAGAACGACATGCTTCAGATATAGAGAACGACATGCTTCAGAGACAGAGAAGGACATGCTTCAGAGACAGAGAACGACATGCTTCAGATATAGAGAACGACATGCTTCAGAGACAGAGAAGGACATGCTTCAGAGACAGAGAACGACATGCTTCAGATATAGAGAACAACATGCTTCAGAGACAGAACGACATGCTTCAGAGACAGAACGACATGCTTCAGAGACAGAACGACATGCTACAGAGAGAGAGAGAACGACATGCTTCAGATATAGAGAACGACATGCTTCAGATATAGAGAACGACATGCTTCAGATATAGAGAACTACATGCTTCAGATATAGAGAACGACATGCTTCAGATATAGAGAACGACATGCTTCAGAGACAGAACGACATGCTTCAGATATAGAGAACGACATGCTTCAGATATAGAGAACGACATGCTTCAGATATAGAGAACTACATGCTTCAGATATAGAGAACGACATGCTTCAGAGACAGAACGACATGCTTCAGATATAGAGAACGACATGCTTCAGAGACAGAGAACGACATGCTTCAGATATAGAGAACGACATGCTTCAGAGACAGAACGACATGCTTCAGATATAGAGAACGACATGCTTCAGATATAGAGAACGACATGCTTCAGATATAGAGAACGACATGCTTCAGAGACAGAGAACGACATGCTTCAGAGACAGAGAAGGACATGCTTCAGAGACAGAGAACGACATGCTTCAGATATAGAGAACGACATGCTTCAGAGAGAGAGAAGAACATGCTTCAGAGAATGATATGCTTCCGAGACAGAGAACAACATGCTTCAGAGAATGATATCCTATTGAGTGTAGGGTGCAGTATTTTGGATGAAAAACATACCCAAATTATTAAACTGCCTATTTCTCAGGCCCAGAATCTAGAATATGCATATAATTGTCAGATTAGGATAGAAAACACTCTAAGGTTTCCAAAACTGTCAAAAATGTAGTCTGTGAGTATAACAGAACTGATATTGCAGCTGAAAACCTGAGGAAAATCCAACCAGGAAGTGCTGTTGTTCCTGAAACCTCTCCCTCCATTTAAAGGGATATTATCCAGATTCCCTTCTCTATGGCTTCCACATGGTGTGAACAGTCTTTATACATAGTTTCAGGCTTTTATTCTGAAAAACGAGCGAGAAAGAACTTATCGCATCAGTGGATGGCTGGGTGCTAGCAGAGTTTTGCATGCGCAACAGCTTGCAGCAGGCATTTTCACTCTCTCTCCTATTGAAAATGCTACGTTCCGGTTGAAATATTCTCAATTATTTACTGTAAAAACAACCTGAGGATTGATTATAAAAAAAGTTTGACATGTTTCTACGAACTTTACAGATGCTATTTGGAATTTTTGTCTGCCCGTCGTAACCGCTCGAGCCTGTGGATTTCTGAACATAACGCGCCAAACAAATGGAGGTATTTTGGATGTAAAAAATAATCTTTATCGAACAAAAGGAACATTTGTTGTGTAACTGGGAGTCTCGTGAGTGCAAACATCCAAAGATCATCAAAGGTAAGCGATTCATTTTATTGCTCTTCTGACTTTCATGACCAATCTACTTTGCTGCTAGCTGTTTGTAATGCTTTGTCTGCTGAGAGAGATGTCCTAACATAAACACTTGGAAAGCGTTTGCTGTAGAGCTTTTTTTATATCTGACATGCCAGGTGTATTAACAACAAGCTAACCTATGTTTTCCTATATTGCACTTGCGATTTCATGAAAATTAAATATTTTTTGTAATTTAATTTAAATTTGGCGCTCTACAATTCACCGGATGTTGACGAAAATGTTCCTGCTAAATTGATCGGTGCGCCAAGAAGATGTATTCTTCAGAGACAGAGAACGACATGCTACACAGGATTACGTTAATGCTTTGTAGGGATAGTTTTATTTATTCAACAAGAATTAAAATAAAATAACTGCATTGGTTTTTAACACGTTGGTTATTCACAACAAGAGACATAAGCAAACTCTCTAGAAGAGTTGATTTGAAACAGCACTGGGCTTATTTTTTTACTGAAACTTATTTGAACACCAAAGAAACTTTTAAAAAACTGTTCCGATCAACAACACTTTATTGACCAAAACTCATTGAGCTATGAATAGACCAGAATACTTTATTTAGGAGAAGGAACCCTCCCTCCCTGCCTGTGAAACAAATTGTGCATTTGAATGATAATACTGGTTATTTTCCATGGAGCGGTATGGTTCCCTTTTGTATCATTTCAATAGCAAGTACCAGATTTTTCGAATGCAACGCTCATAGCATTGGCAGATGAGGTTCTGCACGTAATTATTAAGCCATACATCCTTCAACATGAAAGTACTGTTGTCAGATTGTTGTCACGCTATGCTATGCTATGCTATGCTATGCACTGGTTTGGGGCTGGGACTGGGGCTGTGTTTGCCATCGCAATGTCACACAACACAATGAGACAAATTAATATTTTGTTGTTTCAGGACAGACTAACCCAAGACAGACTAGTCAAGGACAAACTAATCCAGGACAGACTAACCAAGGACAGACTAACCCAAGACAGACTAGTCAAGGACAGACTAGTCAAGGACAGACTAACCCAGGATGGACTAACCCAGGACAGACTAACCCAGGACAGACTAGTCAAGGACAGACTAACCCAGGACAGACTAACCCAGGACAGACTAACCCAGGACAGACTAGTCAAGGACAGACTAACCCAGGACAGACTAACCCAGGACAGACTAACCCAGGACAGACTAACCCAGGACGGACTAACCCAGGACAGACTAGTCAAGGACAGACTAACCCAGGACAGACTAACCCAGGACAGACTAACCCAGGACAGACTAACCCAGGACAGACTAACCCAGAGGCCAGAGGCCACATCCACTCACACATTCCAATGTTTTTGTAAATATTTTAGCCAGGAGGGGTAAAAGTTGTCTTGAGGGCATGGAAGGCATTGTTCCCTCCATCAATACGGAGGGAAGGAAGGAAGAAGCTGTAGTCTCAAAAAGGTATCAGAGCATGTCATATCATTCTGTATGTAAATCTGTGACACCCCATTTAGTTTGATATGTTACATATTATAATTTGTATTAAATGTTAGGAATTTGCTAAATGTACAATATGTTACAAATCTGCAAATTCTAACTAGGTTGCTAATGTTAGCGAGCCCACTAATGTTAGCGAGCCTGCTAATGTTAGCTAGGTCAGGGGTTATGGTTTTGGGTTAAGGTTAGTTTAGGTTATGTTTAGGAGTTAGGTTAAAGTTCAAGTTAGGTTAAGGGAAGGGTTAGCTAACAGGGTTAGGGCTAGGGGGAGGGTTAGCTAAAAGGGTTAGGGCTAGGGGAAGGGTTAACTAACAGGGTTAGGGCTAGGGGAAGGGTTAGCTAACAGGGTTAGGGCTAGGGGAAGGGTTAGCTAACAGGGTTAGGGCTAGGGGAAGGGTTAGCTAACAGGGTTAGGGCTAGGGGAAGGGTTAGCTAACAGGTTTAGGGCTAGGGGAAGGGTTAGCTAACATGGTTAGGGCTAGGGGAAGGGTTAGCTAACAGGGTTAGGGCTAGGGGAAGGGTTAGCTAACAGGGTTAGGACTAGGGAAGGGTTAGCTAACAGGGTTAGGACTAGGGGAAGGGTTAGCTAACAGGGTTAGGGCTAGGGGAAGTGTTAGCTAACAGGGTTAGGG
Organism: Oncorhynchus masou masou; assembly: GCF_036934945.1. NCBI lineage: Eukaryota > Metazoa > Chordata > Actinopteri > Salmoniformes > Salmonidae > Oncorhynchus > Oncorhynchus masou. Next base: position 65,354,224 of record NC_088241.1, on the reverse strand, counting down.
CTAGGGGAAGGGTTAGCTAACAGGGTTAGGGCTAGGGGAAGGGTTAGCTAACAGGGTTAGGGCTAGGGGAAGGGTTAGCTAACAGGGTTAGGGCTATGGGAAGGGTTAGCTAACAGGGTTAGGGCTAGGGGAAGGGTTAGCTAACAGGGTTAGGGCTAGGGGAAGGGTTAGCTAACAGGGTTAGGGCTAGGGGAAGGGTTAGCTAACATGGTTAGGGCTAGGGGAAGGGTTAGCTAACAGGGTTAGGGCTAGGGGAAGGGTTAGCTAACAGGGTTAGGGCTAGGGGAAGGGCTAGCTAACAGGGTTAGGGCTAGGGGAAGGGTTAGCTAACAGGGTTAGGGCTAGGGGAAGGGTTTGCTAACATGTTAAGTAGTTGTAAAGTATCTAAAAAGTAGTCAGTAGATAAAAATATGCTAATTAGCTCAAATGCTAAGGTTGTCTGGCGATGCGATTCTAACTCACAACCTTTGGGTTGCTAAACGTTCGCCTTATACGCCTACCAATCCACCCCGAACCAACCAACCTCCTTTCGTTTTTGCCTTAAGGAACCAACAGATGTAAACCATGAAACGTAACATACCATACTAAATGAAGTGTTTATGATTTTCGTACAGAATAATACAAAACGCTCTGAGACCAGTTTGAAAGGCTGGGAAGTGCCATGGGGGGAGGGGGTGTATTTTCGTGGAGGTAGAGGCCTGCTACGGAGCTAGCGAACAAAGTCCAGGTGACATTTTAGTGTCAGTGAGTGTCACCCACTACGACCTCTCTTAACCTCTCCGTTGGCAAATCAGTTCCTGAAGCAAGACTAACCTATGAACTATAAGACCCATATTGCTCCTGGTCAAAAGTAGTGCTCTGTGTGGGAAAACGGGTGCCATTTTAGAAGCAGTCAAGGTGGTCTGCGAAGAGCGTGGGGTTGGGGTTGGATGATGAAGCTCTCCTCTCTCCAGAGTAACAGATCCTTCTATGGGTAATATGGCTTAATTACAGCACCTAATCACCGCACCGAGACGCCGATGCATTAAACACACAACAGTAGAACCCCCCCCCATATTTTCGATATGGTAAATAACTGAAACATCTGTGCTGGGTAGCAGGTTAGACCCAAGGCGACGCTTTGTCACTTTAGATTTCACAGCGCCAACGTTGAAGGAGAGAGCAGCTGGTTTGTATTTCAAAGAGCTACACTTCCAGGGAAGAAACAAAAACAAATATTTGTTTTTTTTGGTTTATTGTGTTTTAATATGGCAGTGGAATGAGTCATAAATTGAATGCAGGATGGAATATTCTGTTTGATAGGTAGTATTCGTCTGTTGTACTCACATGAATTTGACTTCATTTGCCTTTGAGTTTCTCTCTCTGATATTTGTATCGTTGCACGTTGTGATTATTTGAGTCGTAAACTATAATTATGTCATTTAATCTGTGCGTTACAACAGACTTAGTCAAGCCATGTCTGGTCAAAGACAGAGTGACAGTAAATTTCAACAGCACACACTTCAGTGAGAAGGAAGGGACTTGCCCATGGAAAATATAAATATATTATGATATTCTGTTGTTGTGTTTCCTGTCTTGGTTTCTTTGTTGTCGTGTTTGGGATGATGTCATGTTTTGGAGACCAACCTGTGTGGAAAGTAGAAATACAGTATACTAGACAGATCAGATCTGGACCACAGTGTAATAGACAGATCAGATCTGGACAACAGACAGTATACTAGACAGATCAGATCTGGACCACAGACAGTATACTAGACAGATCAGATCTGGACCACAGACAGTATACTAGACAGATCAGATCTGGACCAAAACAAATACTGACAGATCAGATCTGGACAACAGACAGTATACTAGACAGATCAGATCTGGACCACAGACAGTATACTAGACAGATCAGATCTGGACCACAGACAGTATACTAGACAGATCAGATCTGGACCACAAACAGTATACTAGACAGATCAGATCTGGACCACAGTATACAGACAGATAGATCTGGACCACAGACAGTATACTAGACAGATCAGATCTGGACCACAGACAGTATACAGATCAGATCTGGACCACAGACAGTCAGACAGATCAGATCTGGACCACAGACAGACAGACAGATATCTGGACCACATACAGTATACTAGACAGATCAGATCTGGACCACAGACTAGACAGATCAGATCTGGACCACAGACAGTATACTAGACAGATCAGATCTGGACCACAGACAGTATACTAGACAGATCAGATCTGGACCACAGTATACTAGACAGATCAGATCTGGACACAGACAGTACAGATCAGATCTGGACCAGTATACTAGACAGATCAGATCTGGACCACAGATACAGACAGATCAGATCTGGACCACAGACAGATCAGATCTGGACCACAGATCTCTGGACCACAGACAGTATACTAGACAGATCAGATCTGGACCACAGTATACTAGACAGATCAGATCTGGACCACAGACAGTATACTAGACAGATCAGATCTGGACCACAGATACTAGACAGATCAGATCTGGACCACAGTATACTAGACAGATCAGATCTGGACCACAGACAGTATACTAGACAGATCAGATCTGGACCACAGTATACTAGACAGATCAGATCTGGACCACAGACAGTATACTAGACAGATCAGATCTGGACCACAGACAGTATACAGATCAGATCTGGACCACAGATCTGGACCACAGATCTGGACCACAGTATACTAGACAGATCAGATCTGGACCACAGTATAATAGACAGATCAGATCTGGACAACAAATGTAGATGCAAATGTGCTGTCCTATAATTAGTGTGGTGGACCACAGTATACTGGGCTGGGGTGAAGTAGAGAGAGAGAGACCACAGACAGTATACTAGAGATCAGATCTGGACAACAGACAGTATACTAGACAGATTACAGATGATCGTCATTAACATCTGCTAACCATCATCAGATCTGGACCACAGTCATTACACCCTGTACTGTTCCTGTATGCACAGATCAGATCTGGACCACAGTATACTAGACAGATATTCCCTATACTAGACAGATCAGATCTGGACCACACTTTACTGACAGATCAGATCTGGACCATAAGTTTCTGGTCAGGGATCCCACGCTAGACAGATGGTCAAAAGTAGTGGATCAGATCTGGACATATACTAGACAGATCAGATCTGGACCACAGACAGTATACTAGACAGATCTCTGTCACGTTACGCCTGCCCCCCAGCCCTGGACCCAGCTCCCGCTAGCCACTTCTAAAATTGAATCTCCAGTTGAGTCCTATTTTGGAAAAGCAACAGGTGATCTGGACCACATGTATACCAGATCAGATCTGGACCACAGACAGTATACTAGACTCCTGGACCATCCTTCAGATCAGATCTGGACCACAGACAGTATCCTTCCTCTGGACCCTTCCTTCAGATCTGGACCACCTTACCAGATTCCTTCCCTCCAGATCTGGACCACAGACAGTATACTAGACAGATCCACAGACAGCCATCCCTGGACCACAGACAGTATACTAGACAGATCAGATCTGGACCAGCCCTCCCAGATCCTGGACTATACTCCCTGGACACTCCCTTCCACAGACAGTCCTTTCAGATCCTCCTTCCTTCATTCCTTGTTTCCTTCCTATACTAGACATCCCTCCCTCACTTCCAGATCTCTCTCCACCTTCCGTCCCAGCACTCCCTGCCCTGGACACTCCTTCCCTCCCCCTGCAGTGACAACATAGTGTTCCAACAACATAGTGTTACAACAACATAGTGATTCCAAGTAACATAGTGTCTCCAACATTATAGTGATCTGGACCACAACATTATAGTGTCTGGACAACAACAACAGATCAGTTCCAACATTATAGTGTTCCAACATCATAGTGTTCTGGACAACATTACAGACAGATGTTCCAACATTATAGTGTTCCAACATTACAGTGTCTCCAACATTATAGTGTTGGACCAACATTATAGTGTTCCAACATTGCAGTGTTCAGACAATACAGACAGTGTTCTGGACAACATTATAGTGTTCCAACATTACAGTGTTCCAACATTATAGTGTTCCAACATTATAGTGATCTCCAACATTATAGTGTCTCCAATAACATAGACAGATTTTCCAACAGTACATAGTGTTACAACATTATACTGTTCCAACATTATAGTGTTCCAACATTATAGTGATCTGGACCACAACAGTAACATAGTTTCTGGACCAACAACAGTAGTGTTCTGGACCACAGTATAAAGATCATTACAGTGTTCCAGACGGTATAATTAGTGTGGTGGTTGTTACCACAGTGGGGTGAAGTAGAGAGAGAGAGAGAGAGAGAGAGAGGCTTGTGATCGTTATATTACACCCCTGTGTTCCTGTAGCCGCTCCAACATTACAGTCATAAGTTTCTGGTCAGGGCATTAAAAGTAGTGGATTCCAATAACAGTGTTCCAGCCCTACCCAGAGCAGAATCTGTTGAAAAAAACAGGTGATCTGCTTGGCCAACATTTCCCTAGTTGCCCCTTCCATCAACATATCCCTCTCTCCTGTGCTTCCAATTCCTTGTTTCCTTCCTTCCAACACCTTCCGTCCAGCACTTCCAACAACATAGTGTTCCATACAACAACATAGTGTTCCAAAGTGTTCAACAGTATAGTGCTTATAGTGTTCCAACAACATAGTGTTCCAACATTATAGTGTTCCAACATAATGTTCCAACAACATAGTGTTACAACAACAACCAACATTATAGTGTTCCAACATTACATAGTGTTCCAACATTATAGTGTTCCAACATTCCAAGTGTTCCAACATAGTGTTCCAACAACAGTGTTCCAACATTATAGTGTTCCAACAGTGTTCCAACATTATAGTGTTCCAACATTATAGTGTTCAACATTATAGTGTTCCAATAACATAGTTTTCCAACGTGTTACATAGTGTTCCAACATTATAGTGTTCCAACGACATAGTGTTCCAATAACATAGTGTTCCAGCAACATAGTGTTCCAGTTACATATTGTTCCAGTAACATAGTGTTCCAACGAACTAGTGTTCCAACGACATAGTGTTCCAACGACATAGTGTTCCAACAACATAGTGTTCCAACAACATAGTGTTCCAACAACATAGTGTTCCAATAACATAGTGTTCCAATAACATAATGTTCCAATAACATAGTGTTCCAATAACATAATGTTCCAATAACATAGTGTTCCAATAACATAGTGTTCCAACGACATAGTGTTCCAATGACATAGTGTTCCAACGACATAGTGTTCCAACGACATAGTGTTCCAACAACATAGTGTTCCAACAACATAGTGTTCCAACAACATAGTGTTCCAACGACATAGTGTTCCAACGTGTTCAAGTGTTCCAATAACATAGTGTTCCAACGGTTCCAATAACATAGTGTTCATAGTGTTCCAACGACATAGTGTTCCAACAACATAGTGTTCCAGTAACATAGTGTTCCAACGAACTAGTGTTCCAACGACATAGTGTTCCAACAACAGTGTTCCAACGACATACTGTTCCAACAACAGTGTTCCAACAACAGTGTTCCAACAACATAGTGTTCCAACGTCATAGTGTTCCAACAACATATTGTTCCAATAACATAGTGTTCCAACGGCATAGTGTTCCAACGACATAGTGTTCCAACAACATAGTGTTCCAATAACATAGTGTTCCAACGACATACTGTTCCAACAACATAGTGTTGGACAGGTAGGTATACACCTGGAGGTTAGTCTACCTGGACAGGTAGGTATACACCTGGAGGTTAGTCTACCTGGACAGGCAGGTACACACCTGGAGGTTAGTCTACCTGGACAGGTAGGTATACACCTGGAGGTTAGTCTACCTGGACAGGTAGGTATACACCTGGAGGTTAGTCTACCTGGACAGGTGGGTATACACCTGGAGGTTAGTCTACCTGGACAGGTGGGTGTACAGGTGGCTCAGTCGGTAGAGCATGGCGCTAACACCAAGCGAGGTTAGATTCCCCTAGGACAGGTGGGTAGTGGCCCCAGCCGACTTAACTGGACAGGTTGCTTTGGACAAAAAGCGTCTGCTAAATGGGATATATAGGTATTACCTGGAGGTTAGTCTACCTGGACAGGTAGGTGTACACCTGGAGGTTCGTCTACCTGGACAGGTAGGTATACACCTGGAGGTTAGTCTACCTGGACAGGTAGGTATACAGCAGTAGCAACTGTCAGTTTCCTTTGTGTTCTTCTCAGAACAGAAACACAATAATGTGTGCATCCCACGCAGATAACGCAGACACACACACACACACAGAGACACAGTCTATTTACATACAGCTCAAACACTATTCAAATCTCTGACTAAACAGGGCAGCGTGTAAAAACACAAACCCTCAAATCCCTGTCGTCCGTCGCTGCGTCTTCTACTTGGACATGATCCAGAACAAGCCAAAATGGAGTAATACAAGCTGTCACACACACACACAAGCGCGCATGCATGCACACACACACACACACACACACACACAGTCACGAATACCTGAAAGGCATCTGTCGTTAACATTAAACCTCATGTAACATAATGTTGTATTCATGTTTTTCATCCGTAATTCATCTAAATTATACAAGTATGAAGCCTATCATTCAAAAATACCTTGTTGTTTTTAATTTGGCTCATCTTAAAACTAGTCTTGGCAACCACAAACAGAAATGCCTTCCATTTGACTCACAGCGTGCAAAACGGCAAGAGGATTGAGAGAATTAATGCTGTTCCTGTCTGAATAAGCTGTTGCTATTTCGTTGGCAAGACAGCAAAACTTTCCTACAATTTTACAATTATTTATGTTATTCGTGTGATTATGGGGGGAGCAATTGATATGCACAGGCAAATGTTGGCCCCAGTCTGTGCTGCATTGATTTATACAACAACATGCCCATGCTTCAATATTAAAACCAAGTCAGGAAGAAGGGTAGTAATGGCTGGAGAGGAGAGGAGAGGGGACACCGAGGGAGGAGAGAAGCCTGCCAAAGATGTCACTTGCCTGGACACTCACGGGAGGGCACAGGGTAGGCTCCATGGATCACTGATGACTGATACTCAAGATCATTTACTGTGTAACCTTGAATTTTTTTGATCGATTGATGATTGCTGCACATCCTGCAAGGACCAAAACCACCTCCACCTATGTTGTTACCATATGATGACATCCGCACCCCCAACACCCTCAATACTAACAACACCTCCAACACCACCAACACCCCCAATATCAACAACACCTCCAACACCAACAAGACCAACACCCCCAACCTCCCCAACACCAACAACACCAACAACACCAACACCCCCAACACCAACACCCCCAATACCAACAACACCACCAACAACACCAACACCCCCAACACCAAGACCCCCATCACCACCAACACCAACATCATTAACACCACCAACACCCCCAACAACACCTCCAACACCCCCAACACCCCAAACACCACCCAACACCACCAACACCCTTAGCACCCCCAACCCCCCAACACCACCACCACCACAAACACCACCACCACAAACACCCCCAACACCAACAACACCCCCACCAACAACACCCCCACCATACCAACACTCCCAACATCACCACCAACACCACCAACACCCCCACCACCCCCACCACCACCAAAACGCCCCCACCACCCCCACCATACCAACACCCCCAACACCCCCTGCACCCCCACCAACATCCACACCCCCACCACCAACATCCCAACACCCCCACAACCCCCACCACCACCAACAGCCCCACCACCCCCACCATACCAACACTGCCAACACCCCCACCAACACCACCAACACCCCCACCACCACCATCACCCCCACCACCCCCATCACACCAACATCCCCACCACCACCACCCCAACCTCCCCAACACCACCATCACCTCCAACACCACCATCACCCCCAACACCACCATCACCCCCAACACCACCATCACCCCAACACCCCCAACACCCCCACCACCCACCCCACCACCACCAACATCAACACCCCCACCACCAACATCCCCAACACCACCAACATCCCCAACACCACCACCAACACCAGTACCACCAACACCACCAACACCCCCAACACCAACACCACCAACACCACCAACTCTGCTTCCCTGCCTCAGATCAGGTCTTAAGGATTTCAGCCAAGGACACCAAACCAGCTCCGGACATGACTTCTCCTCCCAGTTGGCATTTGAACTAGCCTACGTCCCTGCAGCTTTAGCTCCCCCCGATGGCCCAGCAGGCCGGCATTCTCTCAGCATATCTTGGCCTATCTCTTTCAGCGTACTGCTTCCCCTACGCTCCCTCATCTCATGTCTCTGCCGCCGGTGTAACTTGTCCTCCAGGGTCCTTACAGCCACCGGCTCCCCTCCTCCCTCAGGTCCCACTGGCTCCATGACGGCTGCTCCGTCAGCGCCTCACCCTCTCTATCTGCCAGTGACAACTCCTCTCAGCATGCTGCTTCCTCAACCCTCTGCCTCATCCTCTCCTCTCGCAGCCAGTAACGACACCTCACATCCCCTCCTCTCCCAGCCAGTAACGACACATCCCATCCCCTCCTCTCCCAGCCAGTAACGACACCTCACATCCCCTCCTCTCCCAGCCAGTAACGACACCTCACATCCCCTCCTCTCCCAGCCAGTAACGACACCTCACATCCCCTCCTCTCCCAGCATCCATCTCATCTCCCAGCCAGTAACGACACCTCACATCCCCTCCTCTCCCAGCCAGTAACGACACCTCACATCCCCTCCTCTCCCAGCCAGTAACGACACCTCACATCCCCTCCTCTCCTCTCCCAGCCAGTAATGACACCTCACATCCCCTCCTCTCCCAGCCAGTAACTCCTCCCTCCTCTCCCAGCCAGTAACAACATCTCACATCCCCTCCTCTCCCAGCCAGTAATGACACCTCACATCCCCTCCTCTCCCAGCCAGTAACGACACCTCACATCCCCTCCTCTCCCAGCCAGTAATGACACCTCACATCCCCTCCTCTCCCAGCCAGTAACGACACCACACATCCCCTCCTCTCCCAGCCAGTAATGACACCTCACATCCCCTCCTCTCCCAGTCAGTAACGACACCTCACATCCCCTCCTCTCCTCTCCCAGCCAGTAACGACACCTCACATCCCCTCCTCTCTCCCAGCCAGTAATGACACCTCACATCCTCTCTCCCCAGTCAGTAACTCCTCTCCCAGCCAGTAACGACACCTCACATCCCCTCCTCTCCCAGCCAGTAACAACACATCCATCCTCCTCTCCCAGCCAGTAACAACACCTCACATCCCCTCCTCTCCCAGCCAGTAACGACACCTCATAACCCCTCCTCTCCCAGCCAGTAACGACACCTCACATCCCCTCCTCTCCCAGCCAGTAATGACACCTCACATCCCCTCCTCTCCCTCCCAGCCAGTAATGACACCTCACATCCCCTCTCCCAGCCAGTAACTCCATCCCCTCCCTCCCAGCCAGTAACGACACCTCACATCCCCTCCTCTCCCAGCCAGTAATGACACCTCACATCCCCTCCTCTCCCAGCCAGTAATGACACCTCACATCCCCTCCTCCCCAGCCAGTAACAACACATCCCCTCCTCTCCCAGCCAGTAACGACACCTCATATCCCCTCCTCCCCAGCCAGTAACGACACCTCACATCCCCTCCTCTCCCAGCCAGTAATGACACCTCACATCCTCTCCTCTCCCAGCCAGTAACGACAACTCACATCCCCTCCTCTCCCAGCCAGTAATGACACCTCACATCCCCTCCTCTCCCAGCCAGTAACGACAACTCACATCCCCTCCTCTCCCAGCCAGTAATGACACCTCACATCCCCTCCTCTCCCAGCCAGTAATGACACCTCACATCCCCTCCTCTCCCAGCCAGTAACGACACCTCATAAGCCAGTAATGACACTCCTCCCCTCCTCTCCCAGCCAGTAACGACACCTCTCACATCCCCTCCTCTCCCAGCCAGTAACGACACCTCACATCCCCTCCTCTCCCAGCCAGTAACGACACCTCACATCCCCTCCTCTCCCAGCCAGTAACAACACCTCACACCTCACGGATTCCGCACCTCACAATAAAGAAACTAGAATGCCCACCCTTGTCACACCCTGGCCTACCCAAAATAGCCTCTCTATGGCGAGGGCGCAACAGTACCCCTCCCCCCAAAAGGTGCGGACTCCGGCCGCAAAACCTGACTTTAAAGGGGAGGGTCCGGGTGGGACCCTCGTCGCCGACCTCGGACTGGGGACCCTCGTTGCTGGCCCGGGGCTGGGGACCCTCGCTGCCGGCTCCGGACAAGGGATCCTCGCTGCAGGCATCAGACTGGGGACCCTCGCCGCAGGCCCCGGACTGGGGACCCTCGTTGCGGGCCCCAGACTGGGGAACGTCGCTGGAGGCCCTGGACTAGGTATCCTCGCTGGAGGCCCCGGACTGGGGACCCTTGTTGCAGGCCCCAGACTGGGGAACATTTCTGGAGGCCCTGGACTGGGGATCCTCGCTGGAGGCCCTGGACTGAGAACCATCGCTGGAGGTTTTGGACTGGCCCTTGGAGCAGGCACAGGACTCACCAGGCTAGGGAGACCTACTGAAGGCATGGTCCTTGGAGGAGGCACAGGATGAACCTGGCTGTGGGGGAGCACGGGAGATCTGGTGCTTAGACCTTGCACCGCTCCTCTTGGCTGAATGCCAACTTCAGCCTGGCACGTGTGGAGCGCAGGCATAGGACGAACCGGGCTGTCACAGCACACCGGAGACACAGTGCGCAGAGCCGGCGCAGGACTCAACGGGCTGTGGAGGCGCACTGGAGGTCTGTAGCGTAGAGCTGTCAGAAGACAGGGAGGCGCACAGGAGGCCTGGTGCGTGGGGCTGGCATAGTCTTCACCAGACGGCCAGCACGCACCTCAGGACGAGTATGGAGAACTGACTCAAGTGACATCAAACTGAGGACAAGCTCCATAGGGCGGATGTCGTGCCTCATGCACCAACACAACAGCTCCCTCATTACTCTCTCCTCCAATCTCCCCATCAACTCCTTCACTGTCTCTGCTTCGCTCCCTTCCCTCCACTCCAAGTCTCCGACTGACTCTGGTTCCAACCTCGGCTCTGCCGACCGTCCCGTGTGCTCCCCCAAAACATTTTTTTGGGGCTGCCTCTCCTGGCCACACTGCTTGATCCTTTGGTGGTGGGTAGTTTTGGGTAGTTCTGGGTAGTTCTGGGTTGTTCTGGGTAGTTCTGGGTAGTTCTGGGTAGTTCTGGGTGGTTCTGGGTAGTTCTGTCAGGCGCAGAGAGCAAAGCTTCCAAATGAGACGTATTCATTCCATGCTGGGTGAAGCCAAAACAACAGGCACAATGACCACCAAAACGGGACAGCAAACAATCAGTATAGCAACAAAACACAAACATCCACTCACAGACAGGAAGGCTGTCAGTGGATGTCTGAAGGCTTAAATAGCCCCCAAATTAACAACAAATAAGGTGAAAACAATCAAGACAAAACCAACCGAAAAGGGAAAAGGGATCGGTGGCAGCTAGTAGACC
>NC_088241.1:65332613-65340113 GCF_036934945.1 Oncorhynchus masou masou | reverse complement strand
TACAGGGTCTAATACAGGGTCAACAACAGGGTCTAAAAAAGGGTCAACTACAGGGTCAACTACAGGGTCTAATACAGGGTCAAGTACAGGGTCGAATACAGGGTCTAATACAGGGTCAACTACAGGGTCTAATACAGGGTCAACTACAGGGTCAACTACAAGGTTTAATACAGGGTCAACTACAGGGTCAACTACAGGTTCAATACAGGGTCAATTACAGGGTCAACTACAGGGTATAATGCAGGATCAACTACAGGGTCTAATATACAGGGTTAACTATAGGCTCAAACTCATAGGTGGAATACAGGGTCACCCTGCAGGGTCAGAATGGTGGTTCAATACAGGTCTAATACAGGTCAACTACAGGGTCTAATACAGGGTCAACTACAGGGTCTAATGCAGGGTCAATCACAGGTCTATAGGGGTCAATGTTCAGTCAACTACAGGGTATAATACAGGGTCATCTACAGGGTCAAACAACAGGGTCAATATAGGGTCAACTACAGGGTTAACTACAGGGTCTAATACAGGGTCAACTACAGGGTCAACTCACAGGTTCAATAATAGGGTCCATATAGGGGTAATTATTAGTGTTTAAGAATACAGGTCAACTACAGGGTCAACTACAGGGTCTAATAAAGGGTCAATTACAGGGTCAACTACAGGGTCTAATGCAGGGTCAACAACGGGGTCAACTACAGGGTATAATACAGGGTCATCTACAGGGTATAATACAGGGTCAACTACAGGGTCTAATACAGGGTCACCTACAGGGTCTAATACAGGGTCTAATACAGGGTCAACTACAGGGTCTAATACAGGGTCAACTACAGGGTATAATACAGGGTCATCTACAGGGTCAACAACAGGGTCAATACAGGGTCAACTACAGGGTCTAATACAGGGTCAACTACAGGGTCAACTACAAGGTCTAATACAGGGTCAACTACAGGGTCAACTACAGGGTTTAATACAGGGTCAATTACAGGGTCAACTACAGGGTATAATGCAGGATCAACTACAGGGTCTAACACAGGGTTAACTACGGGGTCAACTACAGGGTATAATACAGGGTCAACTACAGGGTCTAATACAGGGTCAACTACAGGGTCTAATACAGGGTCAACTACAGGGTCTAATGCAGGGTCAACAACGGGGTCAACTACAGGGTATAATACAGGGTCATCTACAGGGTATAATACAGGGTCAACTACAGGGTCAATACAGGGTCAACTACAGGGTCAACTACAGGGTCTAATACAGGGTCTAATACAGGGACAACTACAGGGTCTAATACAGGGTCAACTACAGGGTGAAATACAGGGTCAACTACAGGGTCTAATACAGGGTCAACAACAGTGTATAATGCAGGGTCAACTACAGGGTTTAACACAGGGTCAACTACAGGGTCTAATACAGGGTCAACTACAGGGTATAATACGGGTCAACAAAAGGGTCTAATACAGGGTCTAATATAGGGTCAACTACAGGGTCTAATACAGGGTCTAATACAGAAGAACTGACAGGATTAATACAGTCACCCAGGTCAAATACAGGGACTCATACAGGGTAAACTACAGGGTCTAATACAGGGTCAACTGCAGGGTCTAATACAGGGACAACTACAGTGTCAACTACAGGGTCTACTACAGGGTCTAATACAGGGTCAACTACAGGGTCTAATACAGGGTCTAATACAGGGACAACTACAGGGACTAATACAGGGTCTAATACAGGGTCAACTAAAGGGTCAACTACAGGGTCTAATACAGGGACAACTACAGGGACTAATACAGGGTCTAATACAGGGTCAACTAAAGGGTCAACTACAGGGTCTAATACAGGGTCTAATACAGGGACAACTACAGGGTATAATACAGGGTCAACAACAGGGTATAATACAGGGTCTAATACAGGGTCTAATACAGAATCAACTACAGGATCTAATACAGGGTCTAATGCAGGGTCAACTACAGGGTCTAATACAGGGTCAACTACAGGGTCTAATACAGTGTCTAATGCAGGGTCAACTACAGGGTCTAATACAGGGTCAACTACAGGGTCTCATACAGGGTCAACTACTTGGTCAAATACAGGGTCAACTACAGGGTCTAATACAGGGTCAACTACAGGGTATAATACAGGGTCTAATACAGGGTCTAATACAGAATCAACTACAGGGTCTTATGCAGGGTCAACTACAAGGTCTAATACAGGGTCAACTACAGGGTCTAATACAGGGTCAACTACAGGGTATAATATAGGGTCTAATACAGGGTCTAATACAGAATCAACTACAGGATCTAATACAGGGTCTAATACAGGGTCAACTACAGGGTCAACTACAGGGTCAACTACAGGGTCTAATACAGGGTCGACAACAGGGTATAATACGGGTCAACTACAGGGTCTAATACAGGTTCAACTACAGGGTATAATACGGGTCAACTACAGGGTCAACTACAGGGTCAACTACAGGGTATAATACGGGTCAACTACAGGGTCTAATACAGGTTCAACTACAGGGTCAACTACAGGGTCTAATACATGGTCAACTACAGGGTCTAATACAGGGTCTACTACAGGGTCTAATACAGGGTCTAATACAGGGTCAACTACAGGGTATAATACATGGTCAACTACAAGGTCTACTACAGGGTATAATACAGGTTCAACTACAGGGTCAACTACAGGGTTAACTACAAGGTCTAAACAGTGTCAGCTACAGGGTTTAACACAGGGTCAACTACAGGGTCTAATACATGTTCAACTACAGGGTCAAATACAGGGTCAACTACAGGATCTAATACAGGGTCTAATGCAGGGTCAACTACAGGGTCTAATACAGGGTCAACTACAGGGTCTAATACAGGGTCAACTACTTGGTCAAATACAGGGTCAACTACAGGGTCTAATACAGGGTCAACTACAGGGTATAATACAGGGTATAATACAGGGTCTAATACAGAATCAACTACAGGGTCTAATACAGGGTCTAATGCAGGGTCAACTACAAGGTCTAATACAGTGTCAACTACAGGGTCTAATACAGGGTCAACTACATGGTCAAATACAGGGTCAACTACAGGGTCTAATACAGAATCAACTACAGGGTCTAATACAGGGTCTAATACAGAATCAACTACAGGGTCTAATACAGGGTCTAATACAGGGTCAACTACAGGGTCTAATACAGGGTATAATACAGGGTCAACTACAGGGTCTAATACAGGGTCTAATACATGGTCAACTACAGGGTCTAATACAGGGTCTAATACATGGTCTAATACAGAATCAACTACAGGGTCTAATACAGGGTCTAATACAGGGTCAACTACAGGGTCTAATACAGGGTCTAATACATGGTCAACTACAGGGTCTAATACAGGGTCTAATACAGGGGCTAATACAGGGTCTAATACAGGGTCTAATACAGAATCAACTACAGGGTCTAATACAGGGTCTAATACAGGGTCAACTACAGGGTCTAATACAGGGTCTAATACAGGGTCAACTACAGGGTCTAATACAGGGTCAACTACAGGGTCGAATACAGGGTCTAATACAGGGTCAACTACAGGGTCTAATACAGGGTCTAATAGTTGTCTTCGTATCCAAGATAATTGTGCAGTTTAGAGTGTGTAGACTTAGAGTGATTATCTTAATTTACCGAAGTTAGCTAGCCAGCTATTTGTCGTCCTTAACGTAGGAAATGCTGCTAGCTAGCTAGCCAACAGCTAGCCAACCTCTACCGAATTGAACTCCAACTACCCGGTCAACATTCCGTCGTTCCACAGGTAGTATCACATTTTCATTTCACTTCATTACAGTACAACGGTTTTGATTTGTTTGATCGTAGCTAGCCAGCTACATAGCCGTCTTTGTATCTAAGACAATTGTGTAGCCTAGAGCGATTTTCTAGGTTAGCTGGCCAGCTATTGTCGTTCTTCTAACGTAGCTAGCCAGCTAGCCCCCAAATAGCAGCACTGTAGTAACTATTACAGTACAACGGTTTGTTTTGTTTGATGGTAGCTAGCTAGCTACATAGCCGTCTTTGTATCTAAGACAATTGTGTAGCCTAGAGCGATTTTCTAGGTTAGCCAGCCAGCTATTGTCGTTCTTTTAAAGTAACGGAACGCAATCAACCTTGCTAGCTAGCCAGCTAGCCCCCGAATAGCAGCACTGTAGAAACTATTACACTCGACGGAACGACTTGATTAGTGTAGTGTCAACATCGCAGCCACTACCAGCTAGCCTACTCCAGCAGTACTGTTTCATTTCAATCATTTTAGTCAATAAGATTCTTGCTACGTAAGCTTAACTTTCTGAACATTCGAGACGTGTAGTCCACTTGTCATTCCAATCTCCTTTGCATTAGCGTAGCCTCTTCTGTACCCTGTTAACTATGTGTCTATCTATCCCTGTTCTCTCCTCTGCACAGACCATACAAACGCTCCACACCGCGTGGCCGCGGCCACCCTAATCTGGTGGTCCCAGCGCGCACGACCCACGTGGAGTTCCTGGTCTCCGGTAGCCTCTGGAACTGCCGATCTGCGGCCAACAAGGCAGAGTTCATCTCAGCCTATGCCTCCCTCCAGTCCCTCGACTTCCTGGCACTGACGGAAACATGGATCACCACAGATAACACTGCTACTCCTACTGCTCTCTCTTCGTCCGCCCACGTGTTCTCGCACACCCCGAGAGCTTCTGGTCAGCGGGGTGGTGGCACCGGGATCCTCATCTCTCCCAAGTGGTCATTCTCTCTCTCTCCCCTTACCCATCTATCTATCGCCTCCTTTGAATTCCATGCTGTCACAGTTACCAGCCCTTTCAAGCTTAACATTCTTATCATTTATCGCCTCTCCAGGTTCCTCGGAGAGTTCATCAATGAGCTTGATGCCTTGATAAGCTCCTTTCCTGAGGACGGCTCACCTCTCACAGTCCTGGGCGACTTTAACCTCCCCCACGTCTACCTTTGACTCATTCCTCTGCCTCCTTCTTTCCACTCCTCTCCTCTTTGACCTCACCCTCTCACCTTCCCCCTACTCACAAGGCAGGCAATACGCCTGACCTCATCTTTACTAGATGCTGTTCTTCCACTAACCTCACTGCAACTCCCCTCCAAGTCTCCGACCACTACCTTGTATCCTTTTCCCTCTCGCTCTCATCCAACACTTCCCACACTGCCCCTACTCGGATGGTATCGCGCCGTCCCAACCTTCGCTCTCTCTCCCCCGCTACTCTTTCCTCTTCCATCCTTTCATCTCTTCCCTCTGCTCATACCTTCTCCAACCTTTCTCCTGACTCTGCCTCCTCAACCCTCCCTCTTTCCCTTTCTGCATCCTTTGACTCTCTATGTCCCCTATCCTCCAGGCCGGCTCGGTCCTCCCCTCCCGCTCCGTGGCTCGATGACTCATTGCGAGCTCACAGAACAGAGCTCCGGGCAGCCGAGCGGAAATGGAGGAAAACTCGCTCCCTGCGGACCTGGCATCCTTTCACTCCCTCCTCTCTACATTTTCCTCCTCTGTCTCTGCTGCAAAAGCCACTTTTCTACCACTCTAAATTCCAAGCATCTGCCTCTAACCCTAGGAAGCTCTTTGCCACCTTCTCCTCCCTCCTGAATCCTCCCCCTCCCCCCCCTCCTCCTCTCTGCAGATGACTTCGTCAACCATTTTGAAAAGAAGGTCGACGACATCCGATCCTCGTTTGCTAAGTCAAACGACACCGCTGGTTCTGCTCACACTGCCCTACCCTGTGCTCTGACCTCTTTCTCCCCTCTCTCCAGATGAAATCCCGGCTCTTGTGACGGCCGCCGCCCAACAACCTGCCCCGCCGCGACCCTATCCCCTCCTCTCTCTCCTCCAGACCATTTCCGGGGACCTTCTCCCCTTACCTCACCTCGCTCATCAACTCATCCCTGACCGCTGGCTACGTCCCTTCCGTCTTCAAGAGAGCGAGAGTTGCACCCCTTCTGAAGAAACCTACACTCGATCCCTCCGATGTCAACAACTACAGACCAGTATCCCTTCTTTCTTTTCTCTCCAAAACTCTTGAACGTGCCGTCCTTGGCCAGCTCTCCCGCTATCTCTCTCAGAATGACCTTCTTGATCCAAATCAGTCAGGTTTCAAGACTAGTCATTCAACTGAGACTGCTCTTCTCTGCATCACGGAGGCGCTCCGCACTGCTAAAGCTAACTCTCTCTCCTCTGCTCTCATCCTTCTAGACCTATCGGCTGCCTTCGATACTGTGAACCATCAGATCCTCCTCTCCACCCTCTCCGAGTTGGGCATCTCCGGCGCGGCCCACGCTTGGATTGCGTCCTACCTGACAGGTCGCTCCTACCAGGTGGCGTGGCGAGAATCTGTCTCCTCGCCACGCGCTCTCACCACTGGTGTCCCCCAGGGCTCTGTTCTAGGCCCTCTCCTATTCTCGCTATACACCAAGTCACTTGGCTCTGTCATAACCTCACATGGTCTCTCCTATCATTGCTATGCAGACGACACACAATTAATCTTCTCCTTTCCCCCTTCTGATGACCAGGTGGCGAATCGCATCTCTGCATGTCTGGCAGACATATCAGTGTGGATGACGGATCACCACCTCAAGCTGAACCTCGGCAAGACGGAGCTGCTCTTCCTCCCGGGGAAGGACTGCCCGTTCCATGATCTCGCCATCACGGTTGACAACTCCATTGTGTCCTCCTCCCAGAGCGCTAAGAACCTTGGCGTGATCCTGGACAACACCCTGTCGTTCTCAACCAACATCATGGCGGTGGCCCGTTCCTGTAGGTTCATGCTCTACAACATCCGCAGAGTACGACCCTGCCTCACACAGGAAGCGGCGCAGGTCCTAATCCAGGCACTTGTCATCTCCCGTCTGGATTACTGCAACTCGCTGTTGGCTGGGCTCCCTGCCTGTGCCATTAAACCCCTACAACTCATCCAGAACGCCGCAGCCCGTCTGGTGTTCAACCTTCCCAAGTTCTCTCACGTCACCCCGCTCCTCCGCTCTCTCCACTGGCTTCCAGTTGAAGCTCGCATCCGCTACAAGACCATGGTGCTTGCCTACGGAGCTGTGAGGGGAACGGCACCGCAGTACCTCCAGGCTCTGATCAGGCCCTACACCCAAGCAAGGGCACTGCGTTCATCCACCTCTGGCCTGCTCGCCTCCCTACCATTGAGGAAGTACAGTTCCCGCTCAGCCCAGTCAAAACTGTTCGCTGCTCTGGCCCCCCAATGGTGGAACAAACTCCCTCACGACGCCAGGACAGCGGAGTCAATCACCACCTTCCGGAGACACCTGAAACCCCACCTCTTCAAGGAATACCTAGGATAGGATAAGTAATCCTTCTCACCACCCCCCCTTAATGATTTAGATGCACTATTGTAAAGTGGCTGTTCCACTGGATGTCAGAAGGTGAATTCACCAATTTGTAAGTCGCTCTGGATAAGAGCGTCTGCTAAATGACTTAAATGTAAATGTAATGTAAATACAGGGTA